>NC_134483.1:93716199-93798699 GCF_040206685.1 Ascaphus truei | reverse complement strand
TCGGTTACCTAGCTCCGCCCCCGCCCTGACGACAGACATCCTCTGGACCCGCCTCCAGACTCCGTTTGCGCTCACGTGACAGGCATCCACGGTGCACAAGTGGCGCGCGACCGAGTCGCCATCCTCTTACGTTGGTGGCGCACGCGAAACGTAGTTCCACCCCCAGGTCCAATCAGGCTGTACAATAGGGAACACCTGCGCGACCCAGCAGCCTATCCACGCCTGCCTTTTGGTTCCGCCCTGACTTCCCATTGGAAGGAGGTTCCTTTTATACCTGCCTTGCTCATTCACTCATTGCTGAGCATAACCTTGTGTGACACTATGCCTTGCTGCAATCCTGCCTTGTGCCTTGCTGCATCCTGCCTTGTCCCTGCTGTTGCCTGACCTCTGCTACGTGATTGGACTCCGCATCTCTCCTCTCCTGACTCGGCTTACGTACGACCATTCTCCACTCTCCAATCATGACCTTGGCAAAGTACCCCAACGATCCGCTACTCTCCAATCCAGACCCGGCAAGTATTAACAACTACTCTACCTTCTATACTCCTGACTCGGCTTGCAAGACCAATCTACACTCTAGGCGTGCCCTCGCGGTTGTGGATTTGTGTTTATACAATTCCCTACCTCAGCCTCGTGGTCGCGTCTGGTTTGTGGAGAACTACGCGTTACAGTTAGAGCCTGAGAGACATATATTGGGATCTAACCCGATGGTATGAGTGAAACCAGTTTAAAGCATGTTCCCCTATTCCAGAGCACTGAAGCTTATTTAACAAGATATCAGTCAACAATATCTCAAGTCTTGGCAAAATCTAGGAATATTACACCAGTAAGTTGTCCCAGTTCCATTCCCCACTGGATCACATTGCAAACTTTTAAGAGGGTAGTTATCGTAGAGTAGTTTGGGGAAAAGCCAGATTGGCGTTGGCTAAGGAAATTTGTCTTGGTATATAATCTCCTAATTGGGAGTGGATACATAATTGTTCCATGACTTTTGATAGTATTCAGAGAAGAGATATTAGTCTGTAATTGGAGACAATGTTTTGTCCTCACTTTTGAAGACTGGGACAACTCTGGCAGCTTTCTAGGTTAGTATGAAGAATCAGCCTTATTATCATGAGCGTTTGTTTTTTGTTATTTATTTTCATTTACTTGACAGGATTGGGGTAAGACACATGTATTGATATCACTGATTATGAGACCTCTGCAGTCTTAAAAGCTGATGTACAAGATGTCCAGGTACGATTGATGTTTGTCCATTAAAAAGGTCATAATTAGATACCACACTCCCCTGTTACTATTGAAACTCACAGGTATCTATAAAGACAACTATAGTATATGTATATGCAAAAAAATTACTTTTACTATGCACGCTATTGACTGGTAAAGATGTGGGGGGAAAACACGCAATCTTAATGTTATTAAGAGAGGGAGGACACCAGTCTCAAACAAATACGTATTTGTATTTCAGCGTACATATACAAATAAAGTGACAATCACAATTAATTACATGAAAATACTGAATACAAAAATAGAAAAAAAAAAAACCTTACACAACTGACACACTTGCCCAAAGAGACTCGATGTTTCGGGCTATGGCCCTTTGTCAAGAGTCAGACTCTTATAACGTATATTATGCGCACTGAGAACTGGTTAAGTTTCAATATCCCCTGAGGAAACTTCCTTCAAGAGTCTTGACAAAGGGCCATAGCCGGAAACGTCGAGACTCTTTGGGAGAGTGTCAGCTATGCAAGCTTTTTCTATTTTTGCATTTAGTATCATCATGTAATTTATTGTAATTGTCACTTTATTTGTATATGTACATTTCTTAACATTACGATTGAGTGTTTTCCCCCCGACATCTTTATATATATGTCCATTAAAAGGTATCACAACCTACAAAGTATCAAATGATTGATGATAAATTAATTCCAATAAAAAATAAAGAGATCATTAAAAGTTGTGGGTGTTGGTAGGGAGTACCAGAGGTAGCATGCTGCAAGGGAGAATGCTTTTATATGGGCAGAGCCATAGAGATGCGGGAATCGTAATAAAAATCATGGTTAACATGAGTAGACACGGTATGCATGGGTATAACGAGAAATTAGATGTAGAGAGGGGCAGAAGAGTGTAATGTGTAAAAGGGCAGGAGAAGAACCTGGGGAGAAATGTGGGATTTTATAGGGAGCCAGAAGAATAATGAGGGGGAAGAGGTACGGTGGAAAAATAATTTGGGGGATACAAAGATGATATTGGACGCAGCATTTAAAGTAGATAGAAGGGGAGCCTGATAAGAAGCAGAAGGAATTGTCACAGGAGACCAGGACTATCACACAGGGATCAATTCGCCAGACAGAAACACAGAGTTTATAAAATTAATTTATTGGGAAAATAAATATCCACAACTATTTACAGTAAATCAACACACACTTACAACTGGTAAACTGGGGTTACCCTATACATCTGGGTGCAGGGATCTCCCTAAATAGATTTCCCCTGTTCTTTCTTCCTGCAAACTGCAACTTCTCCCAGTTACTCCCAGCTTCTTTCCAGCTGCCTCAGCTAAAGAACTCTGAACTCACAGCTAAGGCCAGGGTGCTGGCTTCGGAGGGAGGGCGTGCTGCCGTGCGTGCTGCCGTGAGAAACAAAGTATTAAATTTGAATACTGGTTGTCAGGGTAGCAACCGCCCTGTCTCCGAAGCCAGGAGTTGAAGCTGACTACAGTTTCAATAAACGAAAATTTCATTTTTTGGAGCTGCAGCAGCGTCACTGGGACCTAGGCAGCCAATGAAATCATTCTTCAGAATGATTTCATGACTGCAACCTCGATACTTACCCTGCTGTGTGTAACCCCGCCCCCTCCCCCGCCCCCTCCCCAACGCTGAAAAGTCTGCTGGGGGATAAACACAGATCGCCCAGCAAACTGCCGCACTGCTTCCCTCCCGCCCTCCCTCCGAGTCCTGCAGCTGGCACCCTGAACGAGGCCTAAAGCTGAGCTGATCTTATCTGATCTAGCTGGGGGTCTCCCTCCCCCCAGGTGTTTTCTATATGACCCAGCCCATGATTGGTGGGTGGAAATGTAACAACAAACACAGTTACATGCAAAGAGATACTTGGAAAGGTCACAGACCACTCTGCAACATTCCAGCTGAACATAACATTAACCCCATGTTCCTGAAGTGCAGGAACCAGGCTTACAATACAGATAAATATATACACAAACATAATGCAGATGTATTACTGACAAGTAGGGGTAATGGCAGGCTTGACCTTTATTAAAAGCAGTCACATTTACCACTACCCTCACAGGGACAACTAGTATTGGATTACACTGGTCAAGAAGGGAAAGGATGTGGGTATACAAAGAGTTGTGCCGTGTATTGTAAAAGCCTTTATGTTGTGCAGGATGAAACAGCAGGACTTAGTATGTCAGCAAAGAAGGATAGGGAGGAGTTAAACGTGACATGTGGGCAGCATCAAAATATGTAAATGCTTATACCAGCCGGAATTTTTTTTATTAATTGCATTTTAGACAATCCAGAGTACATTTTCCCCTAGTTGTTCCCCTTTCTACATTTTCTCTCTCTTCTCATTGCCTCCACTGCAAATGTGTCCCTAATTTACCTTATTTCCATACCAACTTTTATATTTGCTATCTGCCTCACTCTGCAGCTTGATCACATTGAACTGTTCCTTTGCTCTCTCAACCCCTATTATTCCTGCCTAACCAGAATTTGGGCCAATTAATATTTGGATAGAAAAAAAAAACCCCCACAAAGCCATAATTACGCATACAGCTAGCTGAGACCCAATCCTATTTTGTTCTGACAGCTTCTTTTACTCCTCCTCTTATTTTGGACATTGGTTCACAAAAGCAAACAGCAACCGACACTGCGACCTGTGACACACAAATGTGTGCAGAAAGATGTGTAGTCATTTGAAATGTATTGAATTTATTGACATAAAGGAGATATAAAACAGTACATACTAGGGTCTATTTTTCAACATCTATTGTTTGTAGTCAGGAAGGGAATTTATTTTGACCTTATGAGATATCATTAGATATGTCACTGGGTTTTTTTGTTTACCTTCCTCTAGATCAATATACTGTAAGTACAAATATAGGATCAAGGATCTGTTGTCTAAAGTTAGAATAGGTTGAACTTGGACATACTGTAGGTCTTTTTTCAACCTCATCTACTATGTAATTATCTCTAGGCTACAAAACTGGAGCATACTGTAAATGGTATCAGTTATCAAAGGGAAAAAAAATTAGTTGAAAGTAATACATTTATTTTCCTTCAAAATATCCGGTGCTACTTTTGCACCATATATTTGTGCTAATGGGTCGTCTTTGCTCAGCCTGCAGCCACTGCACAGATTGACATATGAACGAAGAACCATTACAAAGGAATTAAAAGTTAAAGTTTCTAAGGAAAAATACAGTACAGGCATACCCAGGTTTAAGGACACTCACGAGTAAGGACATATTTTCAATAGCACCATACCCCTGTGTCCGTATGCTGGCTTCGCGAGTACGGACACTTATTCTGCCCTACAGACCGCCGTAGTAGTGACGCGCTGATTCCCCTCGCTCAATAGGCTAACAGCAGCTCACGCATGCGCCTGTCAGCACGCTCTGAACAGCAATACCGGCTCCCTACCTGTACCGAAGCATTGATAAGTGGGGGAAAGGGAGTGCTTCACTTTAAGTACATTTTCGCTTTACATACATGCTCTGGACCCATTGCGTACGTTAATGCGAGGTATGCCTGTATACAGTAACCTTCTGCCATTGGTCCCTTTTAAGTTAATGAGAATAAACTGCAGCAATTCTCTACAGGATAGGATGGCAGCAATCCTAAAAAAATATTTCACCTGCCTAAGAAAAGAACAGCCCCAGCAGAACCGCAGTAGAATCTGGATCATTATTTTACAGTCTGGGCACAAAGCTTGTGAAATGTTCTCATTGCTCACTTGACATTCTTACCCTTGCCTAATCCCCCCCCCCCCCCCCTCTCTCCTTTTACCATTGGACATCTGTCACAATACTAGGAGGAACACAAAGTACACTCCGGATGTTCATGCCAAGCAACTATGATGCCTCCTTCACCCCACTATTCTTTTGCAGTTTCACTATCTCCATTTTTATATCACTTCTATTCTACAGTGCTCGTAATAATAATAAACAATAAAGTCCAGGTCATCATATTCTCTCTGTGGTGGGCTATCTGGTTGCCCTAGAGATAAGGTATTCATCTCTCTCTTTATATAGTGCACCAAGCATTATGCCAATTAACACCTCATCCTAAATTCCTTCTTGTTGTAAAAGCTGTGGGCAGGGGGACCCTTATCGCTTTCTCATGTTTCCCCTTACCTCTCTCTGTAATAATGTAGACTCTTGTGCTCAGACAGTATGCTCTGTGATTATTTAGGTTGCTAGAAATAGAATTTTAGAGTGGGCAGCTGGGAGGTAATTAGATCATTGAACAATGTCGATTTCAGATAATGAACGTGGCTGTGCTAAATAAACAAGGTTGCAGCCATTTTAATTAACTATTAGCCATCCAGCCCAGGCTCATTCGTTCTTCTGCAGACAAAGAAATGCAGCAGGCTAGTTGTTTTGTATATTTGTAGTTCCTTGCATGTAGTAACAGGAACAGCCTCCATCCTGCTAAAAGGGTGTGTTATTTACCATTAGCAATGACATTGTAGGATTTGTTCTCATTTGTGGGTGTTTGTGGTATTGGGTTATTATTCCATGTTTATTGTGTAATATGACATATATTGCTGACTCTGTATAATATAAACACTTCTTTGCAGCATAACTTCATTCAGTCAATGACAAATGCAGGAATGCAGGTCTCATGTAATAACCTTGAATGTAAGTCGGGTTGAAATTTGTATAAAAAAAAATACATTAGGGAACCATACACATCTTATATATCATGTGCAATATATAGGCATACGTAAAGGCCTCGGCCATGTTAACCGCTTGCTGGCGGAAGCGTGCTGAGGCGCGCTCCCGCTCAGCACTGAGCCCCTACAGCCGCAATTAGAGCGGCTTTTGTAGGGGCAAACCTGCGCTTCCGCGCGCTTGCGGAAGCACAGGTCTTAGGGGAATTTAAAATTCCCCCGCTTGCCGGCGCGACAGGCCGGTCACGTGTGCGGTTCGCCCAATGAGGGCGAACCAGCTCCGTGACGTCACTGGTCCGCCCCCGGCCAGTGACGCGCCCGCCCCCGGACCACCCCCAGACCGCCCCCGGACCGCCCCCTGACAGTGACGCGCCCGCCCCCGGCCCATTGACGGCGCGTGCGGTAAGCAACCGCAAGGCCAGGGAAAGCACCCGCTTTCCCTGAGCCTCAGCGCGCCTCAGCGAGCAAGCAGGGAGCATGGACTCAGCCTAATGTATAATAATATATGAATGCAAGTAATAATAGCAGATTATACACAGAAATAAGTGCTTTTAAAATATCATCTACAATATCACAATACCTCAAATGTACATCCATAAAGTTTTTTAATTCACTCTAAATTATTTTCAGATATTGTGATATATTCTTTGTAACAAATGTTAAGAGAACGTTATGGGAGATCCCTCATGTGCCTACAACTTGACACAAGTCTCCAACTCATAGGATTACCATCTGGGCTCTAATCACCCTGATGTGCCCAGTTACAAAGCCTGGCCTGTCTTCTGGGTAATCTAAAGACAGGTGGCAACCACACTAGCCCATAACTCTGACCCCTCCTCGAGTTTATCACTGCAGCCACAGCTCCTATTCATACGAGCAATGTAGTTAAAGAGCTGATGTGACCAAAACAATGTTTTCTTTCTTGAATAGTTAGGAATGAATTTCTAGCAGGGTTGTGATTTAATGGCACTTTTAATACAGAACAATGCATTGACTAACACGTGTGAGAGATGCAGAATATTTTTTTGCAAACAATACAGGAACAATGGTTTGGATTGGCACACAAATATATTGGAAAGTATATCAAAATGAAAAAAAAAGACTAAGTACCAGGGTCACTGGATTCGTTTTGATGGTAGGTGGATGGCATTTTGTTTGCCTTTCTCTGGATCAATATACTGTACAGTAAGTACTGTACAAATAAAGTATAATAAAGTATAATAAAGTAGATTGAACTTTATGGACGTATGTCTTTTTTCAACCTCATCTACTATGTAACTATGTAATTATGTAACTCACTTTTATTGCAGAATCCATTTTTGGAGGAAAATGTTAAATAAATAAATAAAAAAAGAGGGGTTAGACCTAATGTAGACATCTACTGCTCTCTAGCACAAACACTGCAAAGTTTCAGGGCCCCTACCCTTTCCACAGGCCAATATTTTTTACAATTAATTTTTATGTTTGGTTGTTTCCCTTGTATGGGGAACAAGATCAGGGTACCAAAAGGCAACCTTTGAATGCATTAGCCCACAAAACCAGTACATGCATATAGTATATACAATTTTTTACTACTTGTTTTTTTAATTACAGTTTTGTTTTGCGCACAATTATAATACCTTGTCAGTAGCTCAATTGTTTGGTTTCTCAGGAAACATGGCTTAAAGCAGCAGTGTGCAAAATGGGGGGCGCCCCCCAGGGCGGGCGGGAGAATTTTCTGGGGGGGCGCAGCGGCTACAAAGGTCCCGCGCTCTCCCCCAAGGCACTTAAATGAAGTGCTGGGGGGACAGCATATGGCCTCTGCAGCGTCTCTTACCTGATCTTCGGCGACACATCGCCATGGTAACTGGCATCAAATGACGCCGCGGGTCATGTGACGTCACGTTGCCATGGTAACGTGACATCACATGACCCCGTGAAGTCATTTGACGCCGGAGCCGAGGAGGAGAGGGGGCGCAAGGCAGGAGGTAAGGAGGCAGGGGGTGCGCAAGTTAAAAACTTTGCGCACCCCTGGCTTAAAGCAGCAATACTACATTCCCCCCTTTTGTCTTCATATTATGTGTCTATGTAAAGCATGTGACAATGTATAATTCTACATTCTTACCTAAACTGGCAATCGTTTTGTGCTCCTGTTATAAATCTGTAAAAATCCTGATTGTGTACCTAACGAAATGGCCGCCTTCTAACTTCGTGCAGCAGTCTGTGAAATGTTGCAGCTGCAATGTAACATTATATTATTACGTGTGACATTATTGTTACAGCATTCAGAGTAATAGACAGTGTGCTGTTTGGAACACAGCAACAGATCGGTTTGTGATACTTTGTTGCCAAAGGGCAGAGCTCAAAAAGGTGTGTCAGAGCCTGTTTCAAAAGAGGACATGGATATGACTTTCAAAATGGTTGCTGTAGCAACCAAAGAATGATCTGTACATTTAAAAAATCATTAAAACTGGGATTAAGAGGTTTTTTTTAAAAATGTAGACAGTATTATCTAATAATAGAGAACTGATTTATTTGAAGAAAATAAAACATGATTTTTCATGTTTTGCTGTTTTAATATTTACTACGTCAATGCTACACAGGGCCATGGTTTTGTGATAGGTTTCACTGGCTCGGATTCTCCTTCGATTTAGAGGAAAGATGCTACAGTACATCTGTTCATAACTTATGAACTGATACAACATGGGCACATAATAACAATACAATTGTCGTCTTTCTTTATGCCAGTTTCTTGGCAGACAATCTTCTCTTTATAAGTTAAGCATGATATGGAGTGCTGTACGTCTGATATAGATATATATATATATATATATATATATATATATATATATATATATATATATATATATATATATATATATATTATACATATTTGCAAGTATAGTTGTATTTGCACTACTCGTGCAACACAATATGATTATTACAGTTATAAGGATAAGAATACTGTACTATGGCTAAAGCTGTTAATCTGCACTAGTTTGGAACATCTGTCATCGGGGGAGGGAGGTAGATGAGACACTACAGTATGCATATATGTATACATCCCATTCACATGTAAATGCTTTTGTACTTTTAACATAAACAATATGTTACCACCAATGGTCAACGAGTGATGGTACTGTGCAGAGGACCACTACTTTTTATTGACAGGTTTATAGTTTTACTTTCTATCTCAATAATGTATTGCATTTAGGAAGCATCTCTCCCTTTTTGTTTTGTAAGCATAAGCGGTGTATACATTATAACATATGGTCACAAAACCTTTTCCACAATGTTAAATACATTTAGAATCTTTTGAAATCACACAGCCCCACTACTTAAAAAAAGAATGAACTACTTAGACCGGTGATCACCAGTCCTATTGCATAAAGTTATATATATATATATAACATTATAATGATTAATTATGTTGAGAAGTACTATTGTTTTGTCTTTCAACAAATAGCATTTGCTCAAACATTTTCAGGCTTTGTGTATTACCTATAACAATGGAAGGAGTTTTCACAAGGTTAGCTGGGATAGGTTGGCACTCTTCACTTGCCCCCACTCACCCTTAGGCACCCAGTTTCACCCCACTAATTCCCTGGGGTGCCCAGGGGACTACCCACACACATATCCATAATGTCATCCCCATTCCTATGGCACACAGCAACCTGCCCCTCTTCCGTGAGACTTACCTTTGCAGCTCTGGTAGTCACAGTAAGATCCCCTCACTTATTTATTTCTAACAACGTTTAATTATGAAATACATTTCATTAATGAAACACATACACATGCATACATATTTAAGCTGCCATGTACACACATATGTACATGCATAGGCATCCATGCACACACCTACATGTGTGTATATAGGGATCTACTGGCGCACCAACACTATATAGGCACTTATGAGCACATATACATGTACAGTACATAGACACCCAGGCAATTATGCATACAAATATGTACAAAAACACCATGCACACACATACACAGGCACCCAGGCACATATATGCATCCAAAGTCACACATACCCATATACTGTACATACAAAGGCAAACATATATGGTAAATATATATATACAGTATATATACTAATTTACAAGCACAGCAGGCACACACTTGCTCCTTCAGATATATCATGAGGTGTATGTGAATGGGTGTATTAAGTATGTGTGTGTACATGTGTGACTGTGTATGTGTTTATGCATGTGTTATAGTTTGTGTATAAGTGTTGTCTGCATGTCTGATTGGATATGTGTGTGTGTATGTTTGACTGTATATTTACAAGGATATCTACAGTATGTATGCATTTGTAAATGCATAGTGTTTGAAGAAGATGTGTTTGTGTGTGTATGTGTACCAGTGTGTGTAATTGTGTGTGTGTGTGTATGTATATATATATATGTCTAAGACATGCAAATGAACATACATTAATATTTCCATTTGATATATATCAAATGGAAATATTAATGTATGTTCATTTGCATGTCTTAGGCATATATATATATATATATATATATATATATATATATATATATATATATATTAATATATACACACAATTACACACACTGGTACACACACACACACACACACACACACACACACACACACACACACACTGGTACACACACACATATACATCTTCAAACATCATGCATTTACAAATGCATACATACTGTAGATATCCTTCTAAATATACAGTCAAACATACACACACACATATCCGTAGTCAGACAGGCAGACAACACTTATACATACACAGTAACACATGCATAAACACATACACAGTCACACATGCACACACACATACACAGTCACACATGCACACACACATACTTAATACACCCATTCACATACACCTCATGAGATATCTGGATGGTCCTGCTGTGCTAGTAAATCAGTAAAAAGCGTCTCTATGGGGTCCTCTGTGATTTGAACCAGAAGGTAGCATGAGACTGGGAGAAATATTGAGGTCTGCCAGACAGGAGCCACCCGGGAAGATTCACAAAAATAGGACTGCTGGCAAGTATATTGTAAACATGTGAATGTTTTACACATCTCTACTGTAAAACGTATTCTGGAAGGATGATAAGAGTGTGTACAGGGCTTAAAAAGCTCACTAGCTTGAGAGTACACAAATATGAGACCTGTAAGGCTGCGTCCATGGTTAGTGATGCCGGGCGGAGGTGTGCTGAGGCTGAGGGAAAGCGGGTGCTTTCCCTGGCCTTAGACAGCGCGCCGTCCGTGGGCGTGTCGGGGGGCGGGCCAGTGACGTCACGGAGCTGGTTCGCCCTCATTGGGCGAACTACTCACGTGACCGGCCCTGCGCCCCCATGAGCGCGAACATTTTAAATTTTGCTAAGACACGCTTCCGCACGCTTGCGGAAGCGTAAGCGAGCCCCTGCTAAAGCCGCTCTCATTGCGGCTGCAGGGGCTCAGTGCCGAGCGTAAGCGCGCCTCAGCACGGTTATGCGCTGACCATGTCCGAGGCCTAAGGCTTTGCTACAGTATAACAACTGTTTATCTGTAGTAGGGATTAAACAGGGATTTCAGCATCAAATGCTGCAGCAATAGCTGTGAGCTACAGTAGTTCAGCAGTTGGTCAGCTCCAGTGATATTAGTAACACAATATTGTACTATTGCCTCAAACATTTGTATCCAATTTACCTTGCCACACCCACACTGCTTCCAATATATCCTCTTAGTTTCCTGTGAGAGCACAATGAGGCCTGCCTTTCAGAAACATTCTTCTGCCTGATGTATCTGATTTACCCCGGTTTGTTGACGTTCTGCTTTCTGACCTGACCTAGGCTACTGCTTACTATTGTACAATACACTATTGTCTCGCCCTAGACTTCAGTACCTGGAACTGTGGCAGTTCACATTTACTACTTGTCTGCGGCATGCCCCAGCAACCTGTTTCGCTGACCATGCTTCTGCCTCATTTCCTGGTATTTCACATTGAATCTGCTTTGTCCATTGGAATCCTCTTGCTAACTGCTGCAACATCAAAAAATTCAGCTTGATTTTAAATATATATATTTTTAATTGAAGCAAAGGGTCACCTAGAACTGAATTGCAGAACTCCAAATTATGGGGTGCGCCCGGTTCCTAAGATATTTTATTTTGAAATACACTTATAAGACTTGTTATCCAGGAGAAGCAATATGGTCAGCCTCACTCTGGTGGCCAATAGAAATCTGTGACATCACCGTGAGATGGCATTACAGCTTCCGATTGGGTGACCCTTCAGCCACTTTTGTTTTTCCTTGCAAATACTAGCAAATATAAGAAAATATATCTCTGCAATCGGGGGGCCACTGGCGCTTTGGGTGCCGTGGTTCAGCGGTACTGGGAGACCCCCTGGTTCTATTCGATATTGCTGCTTTAAACATATCTGTGCAAATGGCTATTTTAAAATATTCAACTGATCCCCTTCTTAGGGAAAACTGTAATTATTTGTGTTCTGCGTAAAATTAATATGTTTTTATTTTTCCAGGTGATTCTTAGTTCCAGATAGTTATTGTCCACACATCTATCTGTTTGGGTACTGATGGCATCATAATTACTTTACAAAGAGTAAAAGTGATTAACAATTTACCTATATATTCTAACATCCAATTATCAGAAAATAGATTTATTTTTTTAAGGATTGTAAAAACACTTCAAAACATTTAGTAACCCAAGAAAAAAAATGTTTTAAAAAAAATGTTTTACTTCAACATTAATTTCTGATTTTTATGCCGGCTCCAGTCACCTGCCCCTAACCTGTCAAACATGCTGGAGTCATTAGTTCACTTTGATTATAGATGTCACTTTATTTATTCATTAACCTTTGGAGTGCCCCTTTTGACATACAGGCATACCCCGCATTAACGTACGCAATGGGACCGGAGCATGTATGTAAAGCGAAAATGTACTTAAAGTGAAGCACTACCTTTTTTCCACTTATCGATGCATGTACTGTACTGCAATCATCATATATGTTCATAACTGAAGTAAATAACGCATGTGTAACAGGCTCTATAGTCTCCCTGCTTGCGCACAGCTTCGGTACAGGTAGGGAGCCGGTATTGCTGTTCAGGACATGCTGACAGGCGCATGCGTGAGCTGCCGTTTGCCTATTGGGCGATATGTCCTTACTCGCGAGTGTACTTAAAGTGAGCGTCCTTAAACCAGGGTACAGTATGCCTGTACTCTGAAACTCGATGGCTGGCATTTATTTATTTGTTTTGAACTTTTTCTAACATGCTAATCAGCACAAAACTCAGTACTAAAACACGTGTAGGAACTTTAGAGGACACCCATCCCAGACCTACAACCGGGACCTACCGAAACCATACAGGGGAATGACAAGAAGGACCAACAAAGGGCGGGAACATGAATGGGAGCAGGAAAGCTGGCTGCCAGGGTATAGGGGTCTGTTTGCCATGCTTTGTTTAAAAAGGAAGGTTTGTAATTCCTTTGTGAATGGAAGCAAAGCTTCCTGATTTCTTAACTTTGCAGGGAGCTTATTTCACAGTCTTGGGGCGGTTCTTAAAAAAGCTCTCCCTACAGATTTATGGACTTTAAACCGAGGGACCTTTTTGACACACAGGGAATTAATACACGGTTTGTAGGGGGAAATCACATTCCCTGCTCCGTTGGAGCATGAACGCTATAGGAATGGGGGTGCTGCTCTCTCCACTTCCATTGACGTCATCAAGAGCCTGCCCACGACAGTACACTAAGTGCTCGTGTGGTCGCGATCTGGAAGACCAGTGGCACATGGGTGCCACCGGTCTTGTGACACCCAAAGGGTGAAGGCGTACCAGTGTAATTTACCCTCCTGAGACATAATCAATAACCTTTAAAAACAACTGTTAAACTTTGTATTTTACGGATGCTCTTTTGCTTTTTTTTTACGGGAACACTAGATTAAAGCTACTTATGTTTATTTGTTTGACTAATGATGACATCATAATTACTTTGCACACAAAGTGAAAAGAACAATTTACCTGTGGCTTTGAGGACTGAAAAACCATCTTATCATCAAAGAAATTAGATAAAGATTGTAAAAAGCATTTGCTTACCATTGAAAATGTTTTTGATTTTTTTTTACTTAATGAATGCTGTATATATTTATTTTGTTTTTAAAGGAGTCAATAAACTTAATATAACATTTTAAATATACCATTGTCCTAGGTTCACGTGAGTCCTAAGAGGACCTGACCTTTTAACCTAAGCATGTACATGCTGTGTAAGGCCCCGCTCACCGTGCCTGCTTCGCGACGTGCGCGCGCTTACGTGCGAGCGCACATTCGGCACTCTTTGGTGTCAGTGTATGAAAGTTTTCAATCTAGAAACGACTCCTGGCGGCGAAGTACAGCGTTGACGCTGCTGCACTTGAGGGAGACAGCTCAAGTTGTAATTTCGTGCGGCAGCAGCGCCATGTGTATTTCGCCAGCCAATGAAATTAGAGTAAAATGTAAACACAAAAAAAACCCTTCTTTTTTTCTATGACAAGCAGAAAGAGAATATGACGTCTTCCAGGAAGTCCCGCCTCCAAGTCGCGTCATTCAGTTTTCTGGGGATGAGCACACATCGCCCAGCAGACAGACGCGCGCAAACGCGGACGCGCGGACTCCACGTCATGAGGTAGGCACAGTGAGCTCGGCCTAATTCCGCACGCTGTGCTTCAAGGAAATTCAATCTTCTGGAAGCAAAAAATGTAATAATCCCTCAGTGTGCCCATGTCTGTTTCCTATGTGATTACGGTTTTGGAGAAATGCTGTTGCAAAACATTTTTTGTAAGGATTGTTTTTTAACATGTTAAACCTGCTTTAGAATTGAGCCGTGAACATTGTGAGCTTACAGCTTCTCCTTGAAAAAAAAAAACTTGACTATAAGTATCTAAGACAGTGTTTACCAATGTGTGATATTGTAACTCTGGGGCCGATTCACTAAGCTCCGTTAAGTGGCTTTAAGAGCGCAAAGTACCCTTTAAGCCCGATAAAGCTGCATTGCGATTCACTAAGCAGTGATAACTGCGCTTTATCGCTCTTAAAAGGTATTTTTTTTGCCCTCGGCGCAAAATGCGCATGATCAGCCGATTGCGCTGATTTTTGCCAGTACTATCGATTCACTAAGCAGCGCTTCACTAAGCAGCGCTAAGTGAATCGGCCTTAAAAAACGTGCCAAACAAACGCGCCAGCAAAAGGCAGGCGCAAAAGGAGCTGGACTTAGAAAATTTTTAATTGTTTACCTTTTTGCTGGCACACCATCCATACAACAGGCCCGCGGGGTTGTCCGGTGGTCCTCGCGGGGGTCACTGGGGGTCCCCGCAGCAGTCCAGGGGTCCCCCAAAAATTAAACAAGACTGTAAAAAATACCCCCGTCCCCTAACACATACAGTACATTAATGTGCAAAATTACTATTATCCACATATAATGCATTTGCCCATTAAATATACATTAATACAATAAATACATTAAATACATGTTGTTCTCACCCTTGTCCGGCACCCACGATGAAGGCCAGCCGCATCTTCCTCCTCATCCATACACTGGGGTGCTGAAAAATATACAAAATAAGAACAAGTGCCAAACTAATGTCCCCTAACCCCTTAATAACCTTAGCAGTTATTAACCGCTACAGTCATTAAGGGGTTAAGCCACCCTGACCCGATACCCACCCTTCACCCATTTATTTGTACAGTGGCTTCATCATGTGTATATATATATATATATATATATATATATATATATATATATATATATATATATATATGTGATAAACAATCACTGGCACTCCAATAGAAATTCAATAATGAATAGGTGCATGTCCCATATAAATAATAACAGTATACATTACCGCATAGCAGCAAAAAGGAGACAGCACTCAGGTGAATGAAAATGAATTAATTAAATACAGCACATAGCTCCAACGTTTCGATCCCCCTGTGGGATCGAAACGTTGGAGCTATGTGCTGTATTTAATACATTCATTTTCATTCACCTGAGTGCTGTCTCCTTTTTGCTGCTATGTGGTAATGTATACTTTTATATATATATATATATATATATATATATATATATATATATATATATATTAGAATATATATATATATTAGAATATATATATATATTAGGATATATATATACTGTATATGCATGATTAACCAATATACAAATAAATACAGTACATGGCCAAATACAAATCTCTCCAAATATCAAACAGCACCAAGCTCAATCAATATCTAATAAATCAAAATACAAACACTCAATTTGACAATATGTACATGATACAAATAATCTTTGCATCATATATACTATGTCAAACAATGCTCCAAATCAAAGACACTAATCCAAACAAGATACAAATACAATCATTAAAGAAAAACAAAGCATCAACACAATTAATTTACCATAAATTAATCCAATCACCAATCAATTACAATACAAATCAATTACACACTTCAAATAAAACAAACAAACCATTGTGAACAATAATCTATGTCAAAGTAACCATCAAACAAAATCTTCAAGCCTGAAAATGAAACTCTGATTGGCTCAAGTACCATGTGACAGGCTTTCAAGAACGTCACATCTGTTCTCCCCAAAGCCTCTGTCACATGGTCTACTTGAGCCAATCAGAGTTGGGATGGAGTTCCCATGCTCTGATTGGCTACCATACCATGTGAGGCCAGCCATCTTTCAGTTCATGACATCATCTTAAAGGCAATTGAAGCACAGCCAATTCTGATTGGCTCTGCTTTCATTGCCTTTAAATGACGTCATCATTTTTTTTTTGTCGGCCAAAACACATGGTTTTCACGGCCCAATCAGGGCCGTGAGAACCATATGACGAAAATGTGACGTCATAGGCCTTTAAAAGCCTTTGTCGTCTCATTTTCATGCTAGACGCCGAGGAGGAAAGACCTCCTATGAAGAAAGAAGACCATGGCGTGGCGTATGAAGATAAGAAGACCCCGGAAGAAGACAGAAGAAGACGGAGAAGACCCCACGATGGATTACAAATAGAAAAAAGAAGATAGACACTTGTGGATGGTAATGGTTTTTTTATTTTATGGTTACCTGGTTCCTGTTGTTGGATTAGCTGCTCCAGTGGTTCCGATTCCCCTTGATTGCTGTGACTGGTTCATCTAATGGTAAGTAAAAAAAGAAAATGTATTTTAATTTTATTTTACAGGTTTTTTGGATTTTTTTTCCTGACGTCCATTTTTTTTAATGTCCATTTATTTGTCCTGAATGTATGTATGTCACTATGGGTATACATACGTACAAGACAAATCAGTGGTTGTATTGTATGTTCATTTTTAATGTGATTCAATTGTTTTTAATGCTCTTTTATTGCACCTGTATTTATGTCTGTAAACTATAGATGGACATACATACAGGTATAATAAAAACGTGTTGGCTTGCCTTGTTTGGATGTTTTATTGAATTGTAATTTGCTGCTTTGTGTAAAAATGTGTTGCTCATGTACATTAATTTTTGCAAATGTTTAGTTAAACGCTGGTTGCTATAGATTATTTTATTGGCTTATTTTTGGAAGATAGATTTTGTTTGACGGTTACTTTGACATAGATAATTTTTTACAATGGTTTGTTTGTTGGAATTGAAGTGTGTAATTGATTTGTATTGTAATTGATTGGTGATTGGATTAATTGATGGTAAATTAATTGTGTTGATGCTTTGTTTTTCTTTAATGATTGGATCTGTATCTTGTTTGGATTAGTGTCTTTGGAGCATTGTTTGACATAGTATATATGATGCAAATTGAGTGTTTGTATTTTGATTTATTAGATATTGATTGAGCTTGGTGATGTTTGATATTGGGTGAGATTTGTATTTGGCTATGTACAGTATTTATTTGTATATTGGTTAATCATGCATATACATATATATATATATATATATATATACATGATGAAGCCACTGTACAAATAAGTGGGTATCGGGTCAGGGTGGCTTAACCCCTTAATGACTGTAGCGGTTAATAACCGCTAAGGTCATTAAGGGGTTAGGGGACATTAGTTTGGCACTTTTTCTTATTTTGTATATTTTTCAGCGCCCCAGTGTATGGACGGGGAGGAAGATGCGGCTGGCCTTCATCATGGGTGCCGGACAAGGGTGAGTACAACATGTATTTAATGTATTTATTGTATTAATGTATATTTAATGGGCAAATGCATTATTATCCATATGTGGATAATAGTAATTTTGCACATTAATGTAGTGTATGTGTTAGGGGGCGGGGGGGATGTGTGTGTTATATTGCTGTGTTTATTGGGTGCAATTGTCCCCAATAAACATGCTATTATGCCTTAACCCCTTCATTGCCTTAGCGGATAGCTGCTAAGGTAATGAAGCTGCTTTAATGTATTTTTATTAATATTGTGTGGTTGCAGGGGGCCCCCTGCTCCCACACACTATTATTAAAATGTACATTAATGCAGCTTCATTACCATAGCGGATAGCCGCTATGGTAATGAATTATTATTTATTGTTATCTGTTTTTTAATACTAGTGTAGATGTGCAGGGGGTCTCCTGAGCTGAACCCCATTGGTTTCAGGTCCGAGGACCCCCTACTTCAGGAGATGGGGTGCCGGTATCCCCTGCACTTTAAAGCTCACGCGTCACGTGACCAGGACATTGAAATTCTGCAGGGGATACCGGAACCCCATAACGGGGTCTATATCTCCTGAAGTAGGGGGTCCTCGGACCTGAAACCAATGCGGTTCAGCTCAGAAGACCCCGTGCTCATGTATACTACTATTAAAAATCATATTTGCCCAGCACGATCGCCTGTAAGAGCCGTGCATTGAGACGCAGCGTCTCCATGCAGTTCTTACAGGCTGCTTTGTTTATAATAGTTATCGTGCTAAATAACTTTTAGCACGATAATAGGGGGGAAAAAGGTGATCGTGCGCTATGACCCTTTTGGCCAAGGCCAGCCGTAAACGTGCCGAGCAGCCTCAGTGAATAGCACTTATGGCTTCAGCCTTTTGCGGCCGAGCGATATAACCCATTTTAGCGCTAGTTAACGTAGCTTAGTGAATCGGCCCCTCTGTGTCTTGCATCTTTAAAACAAATCTTTGAGTTGGCCCTAAAAAAATGATACACACAAAATGTACTCATCCTCCCCCTCTGACTACCGTCCTATCTCTCTTCTCCCATTTGCTTCCAAACTACTTGAGCAACTTGTATACAACTACCTGACTCACTTTCTCTCCTCCAACTCCCTGCTTGACTCTTTACAATCCGTTTCCGACCGCTACACTCCACAGAGACAGTACTAACAAAAGTGACCAATGACCTACTCACAGAAAAATCTAAGGGTAATTTCTCCATAATTCTCCCTAGATCTCCCTGATGCTTTTGACACTATTGAACAATTTCTCCAAAACATTCTCCACTCCATTGGACACCACGACGCAGCCTTCTCCTGGCTCACGTCCTACCTTTCCAACTAATCCTTCAGTATTTGCTTCTCTGGAGTCGCCTGCCCTTCACTCCCATTTTCTGTTGGAGTCCCAGAAGGCTGTCCTTGGCCTTCTGCTCTTCTCACTCTATGCCTCTTCTCTCGAAAACTAATACAATCTTTTGATTTTGTGTGTCATCTTTATGCAATGACACCCAAATCTATCTGTCCTCCCCTGACCTCTCCCCCTCTCTCATCCCGTGTCTCTCTGCAATCTCCTCCTGGATGTCTCACCGCTACCTGACGCTAAACATGTCCAAGACAGAATTAATATTATTTCCCCCTTCCACTGCTACACCAACACTCTCCGTCATTGTCAATAACAACACAATCTCAACACCTCAAGCCTGCATTCTAGGGGTCATCTTTGACTCTGATCTCTCCTTCTAACTCACATTCAGTCCCTCATGAAGTCCTGTCATATCTACATCGAAAAAATATCACCAGATGCACCCTTTTCTCACTCATGATGCAACTAAAATCCTAATCAACTCACTCATGTCCCGCCTTGATTACTGCAAACTACCTTCTCTTAGTTGGCATCACCTTCGTCTGCCTGTCCCAACTCTAATCCACCCAAAATGCTGCTGCCAGACTCATCTACCTCACTCACTTCACTTCTACTGCTCCACTACACATAACCCTACCCTGGCTTTCCACAGCCTCTAGAATTAAACGTAAAAACCTATTAATGACTTACAAAAGGTCTCAATGACCTGCCCCCCTTATATCTCAGCCCTCATCCCCAAATACATACCAAAACACCCCCTACCTTCTGCCCACGATATCCTCCTTTCACTCCCGCCTGCAAGACTTCTCCCATGATGACCCCTCTCTGTAAATCCCTACCACGCACCATCACTCTTCCCCAGCTTTCAGATGTTTAAAAACTCCCTGAAAATTCACCTTATTAAGAATGTCTACTTGCCATGCCTCTAACATCCAACTACCCTCCCCTTCCAATACCATTGGTACCAGCTTTGTGGCTGGATTAATCTCCACCCTATGTAACACCCCCCCCCCCCCCCCAAAAAAAATAATAATGGCTTCAGCTGTCAGACTGGACCATATTCTAACCTGAGCCACACCTTATCCTACAATAAGCAGCCACCTTACCTTTTTGTTTCAACATTGTCACCATTCCCTCTACATTGTTAACTCTCACGAGCAGGGCCCTTATTGCCTCTTTGTATTTGTTTGTGCTTGTGTGTCCTCACCTGTATGTAACTGTCTATGTAATATACATAACTCTGTACCCCATTGTACTGCACTGCGGAATATGTTGGTGCTTCACAAATAAACAATAATAATAAACACCAGCCAGTGATTATAACTGATGACACATAATCCTTATTGTCCCATTAAAATGGTAAAGAAAGCAGTCCCCTAGTTTGGAGTTAAGATCACCTAAAATCAAAATAACATGGCAGATCTGGCAAGGATCTTTGCCTTTTTGTTAATGGATTGAAAATGGGCTTGAATGTTGGAAAGTGGTTCCATCTTATTCAGTGGTACTGTGACAAAAGTTTTATCACCTGTTACATCATCTTATCATGGATTGTTTGTATATGACATACATCCCTTTAAACCTACAGAATGTGTTAAAATTATGTCTCTAATTAATTTCCCTCCATTTGGTTTGTATGCTTGTAATTTTTGTGTTGTAGGACAGTGTTTTAACATTTTAAGATAAAGAGTTTCAAGGGAGAATTTCTTTGGGAAGGATCTTTTAGAATTTAGATGTAGAAAGTTGCTCAATATATAGTGCATCATGTTCCTTTTGCAGTAGTGGGAGGCATTAACCCTCCTTCCCCTTCCTTCTAATAAACTGCTGATTAGTTTGCATAAAATGCTTGATGCTTATCAGATTCATCACAGTTCACAGGCACAAAAGCCTTTCATTCCTAATTTAAAACTTTGGATCAGAAGCTGCACAATAATGAGATTCATGCACTAGGTACACTTTTAGTGATTACATATACAAAGTGTTTCAGAATATTTATTAAATAAATGCCATAATATTTATAGAAACAAATAAAATATTAATGTACATACATGAATACTGTAAATATGGCATTTACAAAACGTATGTTGATTTAAATAAGATACTGTACACATGGTACAGTATGCTTTCACTTGTAAATTGTTGTAGTGTCATGCTACATACAACTACATTGGAGTGCACATAGTGACAATAAAATGCCAACAGATATATGCAACAAACCTAGAAATACAAACGTAATACATATCTCCAATAATATCATTAAACAAACATCATGAAGTTGCAGTCATCGCAATCAAGTACAGAAGAAACAAGTTTGAGTGTTTGCTATGTTTATTAAGCGAAATGCAATGGTTGAAGTGCATTAAGCCTGTCATTGTGAAATGCATTAAGAAAATACTGTAAAATAACCATTTACAGTATCTCCAAATGTATAGAGTTACATCATTATATTAGTGCCCCTGTTGCAAAACATGGGCAAAGACCAACACTAGACACTACACTGGTACAACACTTTACCAACATTGGTAAACAAAGAAATTATATTAAAGTGCAAAAATGTAAGCAATTGGATTTAATAAAATGTTTGCACTCGTATTGAAAAAGACAGCCCCTTATTTTGTATTTAATGGCTTATGATGTGCACACCCTTAAAGTTCACTTGCACCCAATGTACAGTCATCTTTCACTGGGCTCTGTATTGTCTGATCAGTGAGCACCTCTCTCCTTTCTGCTTCTGGAGGATATGATTTGCTGCAGATGACATCAGACGTGGATGCTGGAAAAATAGACTGCCAGCTAACGTGATTCTCCTCCCAGGGTCCCAGCCCAGACTCTCCATATAAAAGGCAGGCTGCCTCCCCTCCCTGGCTCACTCCCTGCCTGTTCGCAGCGCCTAGCGAAGTGGGGGAGGAATATTACCCAGGAAGACAGAAGAGGGGGGGAGTTTGCAAGGATGGCAACTCTTGTAGAACCGGGACCGGACATCGACCCATCAAAAAGCACCCTAAACCCACCTTCTACCTCCCCCAGCCTGTCCCACAGGTTTGCTGACAGTAAATTTTACCTGCTGGTGGTGATTGGAGAAATAGTGACAGAGGACCATTTGAGGTGTGCCATCGCTAATATAGAAAGAGGTAAGCAAGGACAAAAGAATAGGATGTTGGCAGGGATCGCTGCTATCTACATTACTGGGCTGCAGACATTGAGCTATTGTCACTGAGACCACAGGTTGTACAAGCTGTTGTTGCTTCTCTTCGTGATCTTTGCATTGAGGGAGAAAAATTGCATATGATTTGATGCTGCTGCAAATAAAACATAGCAAATGGAACAATGGTTTTGCTTTTTTACCAGATCAGATGTGTGCAATAACGGATCGTTGTAGAAAAAAATAATAATCTGTAGTGATCTTTTTGGGGGAACAAAGAAAGACAATCTGATGCAACCACTCCCTTTTTTTTCTGTAGAGAAAATGTGGTGGGCTGCAGATCTAACCAGTTGGCAAGGAAGCAGCCCATCCCTTTGCTGACACATAGTGCACAGACAGGAGGAATACAGCAATCAGTGTGGAATAAATACATTTTTATGGCATTGCAGAATAGCACTTAGAAAAAAACCCAACATATTTTTATGTTTTGGTGGAGGCAATTAATTCATATATGTATTAACACTATTTTAGCATTTTACTAAATTATTCCCGGTTGCTGATGCTGAATGAAGTCACCTTTTGAACGGAGATCGGAGTTATTATTCTTTAGACAGACGGTTTGCACTATTTTTGGCAATGTATACAATCTGTATTCATTTCGCAATGGGGATCTGGGATGGGCACACACATTCTGTAAGGCACTTGAAGCAGACAGAAACTTCCTGCCTGGATGCACAGATGCAGCTGCTTCTCTGCTGGGTGTGGAGGTGTGGGGCTGGATTCAGTGGTCTCGGTGCTGTCTCCTTGCCTTGCTGCGGGTGGTGCTCTCAGCTGAAGGACGCACAGAGCCCACACACAGGCAAGGAGAAGGCACCTTGTACCGTGCACACCCAATGCACACTCACCGCACCCCACCCCACTATGCTACTAGCAGCATCCACTTACTATCCTTACATTATATAGCTTATGTACGCAGTCCAGCTGCTAGAATGGTACAAGGACTTCACAGAGGTCACTCGTGATGCTATTTTCTCAGTCATTAATTTCCTCTTGTAATTTACATATCTAAGTCATTATAGGTACCACAAATACGTTTGATGACGTATATTGTATGAGCATGTATATTGATAATGGAACTGCATGCTGTTTTGATGTGTACAGTATATCTTATATACTCTTTATACTCTCTATATACACACAATATATAGTGTGTGTGTGTGTGTGTGTGTGTGTGTGTGTGTGTGTGTGTGTGTGTGTGTGTGTGTGTGTGTGTGTGTGTGTGTGTGTGTGTGTGTGTGTTTTGTGATTTTCCCCTGCTCTCACCAAATAAGTAGCATTATTATGTTTGCATCAATTCCTACAAGTAGATAAAATGCACAATAAAATGACAAATCGTTGCAGTGTTTGCACAGTTCCAGTCATTGTGCCTGTGTCATATGCATGCACACAATGCATTGATAATAAGCCCCTTGCAGCAGTGAGAAGCCCCTTGCAGCAGTGAGAAGCCCCCGGCAGTAGGGAGAAGCCCCTTTCAGCAGGGTTCTCTCGGTGCTGGCTGTGTCACTGATACTTGCACAGAGAGATGCCGGCTGGTGGTGGGCGTGGTGCAGTCCGCACTGCGGTCCCTACGGCAACGCACAGTGGACAAAGAGGCAGCAAATAAAAAAGCATCTGCTCTGTGCATGATGCTGGGAATTGTTGCTGTGTCAATTCCTGAGCAGAAATCTGCTTGTTCATGCACCTGCCTCTGAAACCATTTTGCATTGGTACATCAACCATTAGGATGCTGCAGCCGGTTTGCTTTTTTTTGTATGCTGAGATAAAGCTACATCTGGAGCATAAAGAAACATTGACATATTCATATTTTTCTGTTGAGTGACACAATCTTGCTGCAGAGTTAGCAGATATTCAGAACTGCAGTGAATGGCTGTACAGTACAATAAAAAGAAGAATAGCAGCAGACATTGGGAGACGCAAGAAGCAAGAAGCATTGGGAGACACAAATCCGAGTATTTCAATTTCATTTAATTGCCTTTCTATTCATTTAAACCACCGTCTAGATAAACATCTCAAGGTTCAAAAGTGTGCAGAAAACGACATGAAACTAAACCGCAATTAAAGTTATTTTGAACGGTGGTGATTATAATATCAATAACAAAAGGACACAAAGTAGTTGAATTTGGGGTTTTAAAAAAAAACAATTCTACGTGATGATTTCAGTGTAAGAGACGAGACCAGTGCTGCTAACATTACATGAAACTGACTTCGAATGAATGGGTCTGAATTTCGTTTCCCGCTGCTCTATATAGAGAGAAGTGGGGTAGCAGACAATGCCACCATTTCCATTCACTTGAGCGGATGTTGATGAATAATTACAGTACCAGTATGTGACCACACACCTCACTGTATTGAATGGGGGTCTATATGTCAGGCTTGAGTGGGCCGCTCCCTTCACACGTCAGCAGCTGGCTCTGAATTCTTACTGAACTCACATTCTGTTATAGTATTTGGAGGAATGAGTTGCACTTTCAATGTTAGCCTGCAGCCTGGCATTGCAGGTTTATACGACATAAAAGTAGAATAACGTTACATGTATCTCTTTTAAAGTTGAAAAGATACATAAGAATGTATTGCCTATTATAGCCTACTAGTTTAATACTGTTTTTACCTTGTCCCTAAGGAGGTAAAATAACTATTATTTATGTGTACCTGATGGTTTTCTTTAAGAGTGTGGTCTCACTTAGCAATGTACATTATGGTTATTGGTTGGTTAGGGGCTGTATTATGTAGCACCTTCTCTACCATGTGTTATGGACGGTAATGGCGGGACCAAAACGTCAGGACGTACTAACTATCTTGTACAAACTGTAATAACTATATTATAAGTAAAAAGTATAACAATACACTAAGAAGCTGAACTGAAAATGATTTAAGGTGTGCTGCTGTTTTCTTTATCGAGAAACTCCTGTGTGAGACATATGATGACAGCCCCGCCCTCACTTCCACTGAGTGCTGCAACTGCATAGAGCTTCACAAAATGGAGTCAAGGGAGGCACTCACTTCAAATAGTACAGAATCTAATGTCTAGACACAGAGAGCTGGAGATAAAATAAGCTCAGTACATATTTGCCCAGAGTGTCATGACTAGCATGGGGTATGTCAGCTTAATACAAATTAAGGTGTACGTTAGGTTAAGCTACAGTAAGTGAGGGGCTGTTTTGATTGGTACACTTGATCATTGGTGATTGGCTGATTCTGTTGCTGGATATGAGGGTAGAGGGCTTGTGCAGGTGCCTTAGGTGGGAAGTAAGCTCATTGGTCTGGGGTTTTGTGTGGCAAAGGTATAAATCGTTTGATTTTGGTGGAATACTCACTTTTTGGAACCTGCTCCTTCTCCCGTTCTACAGTAACTCCTTTATATGTTTTTCTTGTTTGTTTATTTGCAAATGTCATGTTTGTTTGCATTGAGAATTGTATCTGTTGTTTGACTATTGTGTTCTATACATTAGTTTAAAAATATTAAAGTTATTTATATATTTAAAAATATATTTATATATCACATTTTATAAAATGAGACAGGTGTGGTTATTTATACTAGTGTTGATATTCTTTGTCAGACTATGGGTTTTTTATTAATGTATTTAAGCTTTGGTTAACCTTAAAATGGTTTTGTGGGAGGTGGCTGCCAGCCTTAGCCTGGGAGGCTAGGGCGGTGGCTGCTGTCCTGTTATCAGTCATTATTTTATTATGGTTATTGGTTGGTTAATGGCTTCTTGGTTAGGAAGGCTGGAGGTTTGGTGTCAGTGTATATGGTCAAGTCTGGCAAGATGAGCTGTGTCTGGTATTTGTTATTATTTATATACTCCGGCGTTACCAACACATAATCGTTGTGTTTTTATTGTGTCAAGTCTTGTTATATTTATTTAATATAAGCACACCCTCGTGGTCAAGAGTAGAAACATCCATCCTCTTAGGGAATAGTAGTATAGTGTTTAGTGATGACTTACAGTGCCGGATTTACGCATAAGCTACAGTAACTAAGCTACAGCTTAGGGCCTCACAATATGAGGGGCCTCAAATAGACAAAAAATTAATGCATTTCAAGTGCTAAAGTCAGGTGATAAAGAAGATTCTTTACAAATATGGCGTTTTCGTTCAAATATCACCCTAAGCGTCATGTGCATTGAAAGTGACAAACTTCGTAGCTTATCATTTGAAGACATCATCAATGACTTTGCTCTCCAAAAATCACTAAAGAAAATGTTTTAATATTAAAATTAATGTGATGTGCAAACACTGTTCACTCCGTCATCTTTGTATATAACAATGCTAACACAATGCATTCATTCATTTTAGTTTCATGTTTATATTATTAATGGTCCCTTCAGTCAGAATAATAAATATATTTCTAATTTTTGGAGCCTCTTAAACTTGACCTAGCTTAGTGCCTCAGAAGGTCAAAGTCTGGCCCTGGATGACTACATCTGCTTCACATAGAGAAATTCCTAGGGCCTCATTCAGAGAGAGTTGATAAAAATTATCGCCAGGGCATTTAAAATGCCGTTTTTTGGGGTGTTGCTATCACGGTAATCAGAAAGGCTCGATTACCTGTGATAGCAAAATTCCCAAAACGGGCGAGTTGCTGCCAGCGAGAGCATCGAGCCTCTGAAAAGGCCTAAACCGGCGATTCATTTCTGCTGCAGAGAGAGCGGCTCTGAGAGAGCCGCCTCTCCCAGCTGAAATGTCGCCCGAAAATTATTTATTTAAATATACATTTCTTTCATAGTGTATATGTGCAGGGGGTCTCCGGAGCTGAACCGCATTGGTTTCAGGTCCAGGGACCCCCTGCTTCCCGAGATACAGGCCCCTTTATGGGGTGCCGGTATCTCCTATGCAAGGAAATGTCCCGGTCACGTGACGCGGGACATTTCAATGCAGAGGGATACCGGCACCCCATAACGGGGCCTGTATCTCGGGAAGCAGGGGGTCCCCGGACATAAAACCAACGTGGTTCAGCTCCGGAGACCCCCTGCACATATACACTATCAAAGAAATGTATATTACTAAATATTGTAATAAACATCAATACACGCCCCCCCCCCCCTCCGCTCAAACCCATACAGTACAGTAATGGGCAAAATAACTATTATCCAGATATGGATAATAGATTATTTGCCCATTATTAAACACTGCATTAGCATACAAAAATAAAGTAAATAAATACAGTTATACTTACAACAACAGCAGGTCCCTCTGTCCTCCGTAGCAAGAAAGCATATACAGTACATAATAATTGTAATTCATTGTACATTCTAATGGCCCCTAAGCCCTTAATCATCTTATCGTTTTCTAACCGCTATAGTCATTAAGGGGTTAACCCATCCTGACCCGATACAAACCCGGGAGGCCTAAGCACCCACCCCTGACTGACTATACCCACCCTGTACCCATTGAGTAGTATAGTGGTACATCATACCTATATAATAATAATATGGGCATGATAAGCCTCTATAGCACTCAATGGGCACCCTAATTACAATACATTTCACTAAATAAAAATAGTAGCTAGCGGGGAGAAGGAGTGGCTCAGTGAGTAAAAAACACTGACTGGCACTGAGAGTTTGAAGCAGCGGACCCTGGTTCAATTCCCAGTGTCGGCTCCTTGTGACCTTGGGCAAGTCACTTGATCTCCCTGTGCCTCAGGCGCCAAAAAATAGATTGTAAGCTCCACGGGGCAGAATGTCTCTGTAAAGCGCTGCGTACAACTAGCAGCACTATACAAGAACATGCTATTATTATTATTATGAATACAAGCAATAACAACATCAACAATTAATTAATTAAACCATTAACCAATCAATTAATTAATTAATTCCTAAACCAACTCAAAATGAATAGTAACACTAACCAATCAAAACAATTAATTACTACAACATTAATGAATTTAAACAGTAAAATACAAAGAAAGAAATTCTAACAATATCTGAAATAACCATAAAACGCATTAGCTAACATAATACAACATTAACTACAAACGAACACCAATCGCAAACATTTTATTACCATTAAGCATGAAAAAACAAACAATCACATCCACATAATAAACTGAAATGAAAAAAACAACAGCAATACCAAGCCAGAAATGCCCCCCAAATATTGTCATAATAATGTATTAATCTGTACCCTAAAGTGGTACAGATTAATATATTATCAGTCAATGTGCCTCCCCCAAAAAATAAAAAAACACATCCAATGAAGAAACCTGTAAAAAGAGACATTTACAAACATTCAATATATTACTTAGCATTAGAAGCGGTGGCCCTCCGACTCCCGGGGTAACAGGAAGCTCACGTACCTTGAAGCACTCCAACAGCATCCGATGCCATCCGCCATGAAGATCCGGATCAGGTACCCAAATCTTCTTTTTTCTTTCTTTAATCACCTTCTTCTATCTTCATCTGTAACCATTTCTTGATCTTCTTAATCTTCTATCTTCTTGTTGTAATCCAAAAAGCCCCATGGTTGATCCCAACTGATGTTGTCTCGTCGTCTTCTTGGGCTCAAATGAGGCGTCACAGCCTTAAATAGGGCTTGTGACGTCACATTTAGCCTCCAAATGGTTAACAGCCACCTGATTGGCTGTTAAAACCATGTTCTGACTTTATTTTTATTTTTTTGACATGACTTCACTTAAAGGGAATGATGGCAGCCAATCAGAATGGCTGTGCTTCATTTGCCTTTAAGATGACGTCACGAAGCCGGCGTCACATGGTATTTCAGCCAATCAGATCGTGGGAACCAATTCCACACTCTGATTGGCTGAAATACCTTGTGACACCGGCCATCTTGGATTTAGTGACGTCATTTTAAAGGGAATGATGCCAGCCAATCAGAATGGCTGTGCTTAATTTGCCTTTAAGATGACGTCACTAAATTCAAGATGGCCGGTGTCACAAGGTATTTCAGCCAATCAGAGTGTGGAATTGGTTCCCACGATCTGATTGGCTGAAATACCATGTGACGGCGCCTTCGTGATGTCATCTTAAAGGCAAATGAAGCACAGCCATTCTGATTGGCTGGCATCATTCCCTTTAGGTGACGTCATGTAAAAAAAAAAAATTAAAGTCGGAACATGGTTTTAACAGCCAATCAATCAGGTGGCTGTTAACAATTTGGAGGCTAAATGTGACGTCATAAGTCCTATTTAAGGCTGTGACGCCTCATTTGAGCCCAAGAAGACGACGAGACAACATCGGCTGGGATCTACCATGGGGCTTTTTGGATTACAACAAGAAGATAGAAGATTAAGAAGATCAAGAAATGGTTACAGATGAAGATAAAAGAAGGTGATTAAAGAAAGAAAAAAGAAGATTTGGGTACCTGATCCGGATCTTCATGGCGGATGGCATCGAATGCTGTTGGAGGGCTTCAAGGTACGTGAGCTTCCTGATACCCCGGGAGTCGGAGGGGCACTGCTTCTAATGGTAAGTAATATATTGAATGTTTGTAAATGTCTCTTTTTACAGGTTTCTTCATTGGATGTGTTTTTTGATTTTTCTGGGGAGGCACATTGACTGATAATATATTAATTTTAGGGTACAGATTAATACATTATTATGACAATATTTGGGGGGCATTTCTCGGTATTGCTGTTGCTTTTTTCCATTTCAGTTTATTATGTGGATGTGATTGTTTGTTTTTTCATGCTTAATGGTAATAAAATGTTTGTGATTAGTGTTCGTTTGTAGTTAATGTTGTATTATGTTAGCTAATGCGTTTTATGGTTATTTCAGATATTGTTAGAATTTCTTTCTATTTTACTATTTAAATTCATGAATGTTGTTGTAATTAATTGTTTTGCTTGGTTAGTGTTACTATTCATTTTGAGTTGGTTTAGGAATTAATTGGTTTGATTGGTTAATGGTTTAATTAATTAATTGTTGATGTTATTGCTTGTATTGATTGGATTTGCTGGCTACTGTTTTTATTTACTGAAGTGTGTTTTTTTGGAGTTTACTTATGTTTTATTATTGTGTGTCTTGTGTATTAATGTATTGTAATTAGGGTGCCCATTGAGTGCTATAGTGGCTTATCATGCCCATATTATTATTATATGGGTATGATGTACCACTATACTACTCAATGGGTACAGGGTGGGTATAGTCTGCCCGGGGTGGGTGCTTAGGCTTCACGGATGGGTGAAAGGAGTATTAGCCCTAAGGATGGGTGTCTAGACCTTGCGGGTGGGTAGCGGTTGGGTTAACCCCTTTATTACCTTAGCGGTATTAACCGCTAAGGTAATGAAGGGGTTAAGTCCCCCCCGCAAACCCCCCGCAAGGCCTAAACAGCTACTAAGGGCCAAATTCCCCCTTCACCCACCCTCGCTAGCCACAGTAAGCCTGGCACGGGTGTTTAACCCCTTCATTGCCTTAGCGGTTAGCCGCTAAGGTAATGAAGTTGCTGTAAATGCATTTTTCCTGCATCGGATGCATGCCGGGGGGGCTCCGGAGCTGCTATTAATGGCTATCAGCTCCGGAGACCCCCGGCATCAATCCGAGACAGGAAAAGGGCCTGATTTTTTCTATGTCCCGACACATCGCAGCTCATCGAGGCAATCTCCCCACCAATTTACCTAAATTTTGAGGTGAATTGGATTTGGGGAGAAGATTGCCTTTTAGGGCTGCGATAGGCCGCGACAGCTGACTTGCGGGTATCTGAATCACGCGAGTTTATGATCCTTCCGAAAATGGTCGATAAGCGGCTGATCGCCGCTCAATTGGCGATTTTCTTTTGTTGATAAAATTTTGCTTCGATACAGGCCATTATCGAGCACTTATCGAGGCTTACTGAATACGAGTAGCCATTTTGGTCGATAAGTGCTCGATAAGGGCCTTATTGAGGCTTTCTGAATGAGGCCCCTAGGGTTTAAAGGGGAAATGCTTCTAAGGACCTTTATTTTTTAACGTTCAACTTAATGAGGATTTTTATTTCTGGCTGCTCCCTTTTTGTCTAATGTCACTGTGTGTTTAGCACGTCCTTGTACAGTTCCACCTTCCTATCTACCATTAACTTTATTGGTCCTCTGATAAGAGCAAGGTGGGGTAAGGGTAACGAAAATACTTGATTGATAAACACTTCCCAGTTCAGAGGTCCCTATGAAATTAAATTGACCCGACTGTGTTTGATTGCATCTTTAAGGGAACCTCTAGATTTATAGGAGTACAAGCTCTGTGACTCAGTGCAGTGGTCCTATGACTTGAAACCCAATCAAGTGGAGGGATATGCTGGGTTTAATCTTATTTACTTGTAGTGAAAAAAAAAAAAAGGCAAAACTACAACATATAGTTTTTAACAGTCTGCTCACATAGTCGCTTGTCGCAATTCACAAATGTAGAAGGTACTGATGAAATAGCCCGTTAGCTGCTCCCCCTTTTTGTGCGCGTCTGATTCAGGACAATGGCAGCATCTCCTTGCACAGCATTGTGTATGCCCAACAGCAATGCGCCTGTGAGTGAAACATCAGCTACATCTGTATTCCAAACCAGTGATCACCATAGACATTAGAAGTAGCTCACAAAACCCTTCTGATTTCTAAATTAGTTATACAAATTTACTGATACACAGAGCTAAGTAATTATGGTGGTTCTCCACATTACTGATAGTAGTATTACGGGTAGTAGTTTGTGATTAAAGAAAACATATACTGTATATGGAGATGGGAGAATTTTGGGGACGAATTTGGATCCGCAGTGGATCGGCCGGTCCCTTAAATCAACAGATTTCAGTGGATCAATCTCAAAAAAGGAAATTCAGTTTTTGCTGATTCATCATCATTATTATTATTGCCAATGCACGGAGCGGATTCCGGAATCCATTGACGGGTTTGTAGAATCCAATCCACAGATTCAGCAATCCGTTACGGATCGTATTCTACAAGGCCGTCAACGGATGGTATCCTATGGCGGTTTTTGAAGAATCTGTGCGGATTCAAATCGACCAAATCCATTTGCGGATTTTACACCACGAAACAGATTTTTTGGGGGAAAATACAAGAAAATCCGGGAAACATATGGGCAGATTCGCCCATCTCTATATATTTATATATATATATATATATATATATATATATATATATAAAATGTTTGCAGTAAAAGTTATTTTTGTAGCAGAGTAGCGTTCCTTGTGGCCCCTGTGACAGCTAAAGGGTTAGTTAGATTATTCCTATTAGAAGCATGGCTCTTCACATATGACCTTTGTACAGTGCCTCATCCTTTTTCTTTTAGACAATGCCAATTGATTTTCCCTTCACCTCTGTATGTCATTCTAACTGATTGAGCCACATTTAAAAGCATAGTGTTGGTCATGCATATTTTATCTCTGCAAAGAAATGTTCACCAATGCAGGTGGGGAGTGACCTAGTTATGGATTCACACATTGGTTAGGAGGCTGCTGCATTTTGGATAAGTGCAAGGCTTTGCAGCTCCGGAGAAATAAATAGCCACAAAATGCTGCTAAGTATAACCGTTCTGTCATATGAAGGGCACGGGTTGAATTTCTCAGGCCATCATCTATTCTAATGGATAAACTGAGCACAAGGTATCTACTGTAAAGCAATGATTCTCCAACCTTCCCTTATTGCGGACAATTTCAATGTCAATACCTATGTTAATTGACCGTTTATTAATAGTCTATGCACATGTTGTGTAATGGACCAAGGCCTGAAAAGCAGACTGTCATAAATCTTCCACCAGCACTGATCTGCTGTCAGAGATAGAAGAGCCCACAGGCTATATAGAGATCTGCCTGAAATTAATCCTAAAGGGACCCCTGATGCTCCAAGAACAAGTTATATCTAAAATATATTGTGTCAATAAGTACTGTATAACTAATAGATATGATGAGATGGTCATGTGAATTAAAATAAAACCCTAATAATGTCCGAGATTTTCTAAAGAAGAAATATAGAATACCCTATTTATTGGTTGATTGATTGATATTGTATTCATCTAATTGTAACAAAAGTTTTTACGGTGTTTAGCATTTGTAAGTAAGTGTGTTTATAATTGCACCACCTGGAGCTAGAGTATTGTTTTGTTAGAATTACTTGACTTACCTTTCAGAATGAATTAGCCTAACCGTTATGATGTTTGGAGATAAAGGTCTGTGGGGGTCATGCACTAAGCTCTGTTAAGTTGTTTTTAGAGCGCAAATTGCTCTTAGAACGTGATGTTGCGCTGAACACGATGCACTAAACAACGCAAACAGGCACTTTGCGCTCTAAAACTGACTTTTTCAGGAAATTTTTCTAAGTCCAACTTTGCTCGTTCGTTACCCTGTTTGTGTTAAATTCTGCCCTTAAGTGGGATGCACTAAGCTACGTAACCTTAGCGTACGCGAAAGTTGCGTTCAACAGAACACGTCAGCTCAAGGTAGACGCAAAAAAAGCTGGACTTTGAAACATTTCTTGCTTTACATTTTTGCATGCGCAACACCCATACAACAGGCCGGCGGGTGTCCCCGGCTGACCCCGCAGGGATCCCGAGGGAGGCCGGGCGTCGCGCGGGTGTCCCCGGCTGACCCCACGGCCGTCCCGGGTCCCCGCAGGAGTCCCGGGGTACCCGCGGGCCTGCGGTACCAATGTTGTGCCTACAAAAATACTAAACATTATTTCTAACTAAATACACCGCCCTAACACATACAGTACAATAATGTGCAAAATAACTATTATCCAGATATGGATAATAGATTATTTGCCCAATATTAAACACTGCATTAGCATACCTAAATAAAGACAGTAGCCAGCTAATCCAATGAATACAAGCAGTAACAACATCAACAATGAATTAATTAAACCATTAACCAATGAAAAACCAATTAATTCCTAAACCAACTCAAAATGAATAGTAACATTAACCAATCAAACCAATAAATTACTACAACATTAATGAATGTAAACATTAAAAGACAAAGAAATAAATTCAAACAATATCTGAAATAACCATAAAACGCATTAGCTAACATAATACAACATTAACTACAAACGAACACCAATCGCAAACATTTTATTACCATTAAGCAGGAAAAAAACAAACAATCACATCCACATAAGAAATTGAAATTAAAAAAACCAACAGCAATACCAAGCCACAAATGCCCCCCAAATATTTTCATAATAATGTATTCATCTGTACCCTAAAGTAGTACAGATTAATATATTATCAGTCAATGTGCCTCCCCCAAAAAAATCAAAAAACACATCCAATGAAGAAACCTGTAAAAAGAGACATTTACAAACATTCAATATATTACTTACCATTAGAAGCGTGGCCCTCCGACTCCCAGGGTAACAGGAAGCTCACGTACCTTGAAGGCCTCCAACAGCATCCGATGCCATCCGCCATGAAGATCCGTATCAGGTACCCAAATCTTCTTTTTTCTTTCTTTAATCACCTTCTTCTATCTTTATCTGTCACCATTTATTGATCTTCTTAATCTTCTATCTGAATCTGTCAATCCAAAAAAACCCCATGGTAAATCCCAACCGATGTTGTCTCGTCGTCTTCTTGGGCTCAAATGAGGCGTCTCAGCCTTAAATAGGGCTTGTGACGTCACATTTAGCCTCAAAATGGTTAACAGCCACCTGATTGGCTGTTCAAACCATGTTCCGACTTAAATTTTTTTTTTTACATGACGTCACTTAAAGGGAATGATGCCAGCCAATCAGAATGGCTGTACTTCATTTGCCTTTAAGATGACGTGACGAAGCCGGCGTCACATGGTATTTCAGCCAATCAGATCGTGGGAACCAATTCCACACTCTGATTGGCTGAAATACCATGTGACGCCGGCCATCTTGGATTTAGTGAAGTCATCTTAAAGGCAAATGAAGTACAGCCATTCTGATAGGCTGGCATCAATCCCTTTAAGTGACGTCATGTAAAAAAAAATTTAAGTCGGAACATGGTTTGAACAGCCAATCAGGTGGCTGTTAACCATTTTGAGGCTAAATGTGACGTCACAAGCCCTATTTAAGGCCGTGACGCCTCATTTGAGCCCAAGAAGCCGACAAGACAACATCGGTTGGGATTTACCATGAGGTTTTTTTGCATTGACAGATGAAGATAGAAGATAAAGAAGATCAAGAAATGGTGACAGATGAAGATAGAAGAAGGTGATTAAAGAAAGAAAAAAGAAGATTTGGGTACCTGATCCGGATCTTCATGGCGGATGGCATCGGATGCTGTTGGAGGCCTTCAAGGTACGTGAGCTTCGTGTTATCCCAGGAGTCTGAGGGCCACCGCTTCTAATGGTAAGTATTATATTGAATGTTTGTAAATGTCTCTTTTTACAGGTTTCTTCATTGGATGTGTTTTTTGATTTTTTGGGGGAGGCACATTGACTGATAATATATTAATCTGTACCACTTTAGGGTACAGATTAATACACTATTATGACAATATTTGGGGGGCCTTTGTGGCTTGGTATTGCTGTTGGTTTTTTTAATTTCAATTTCTTATGTGGATGTGATTGTTTGTTTTTTTCCTGCTTAATGGTAATAAAATGTTTGCGATTGGTGTTCGTTTGTAGTTAATGGTGTATTATGTTAGCTAATGCGTTTTATGGTTATTTCAGATATTGTTTGAATTTATTTCTTTGTCTTTTAATGTTTACATTCATTAATGTTGTAGTAATTCATTGGTTTGATTGGTTAGTGTTACTATTCATTTTGAGTTGGTTTAGGAATTAATTGGTTTCATTGGTTAATGGTTTAATTAATTAATTGTTGATGTTGTTACTGCTTGTATTCATTGGATTAGCTGGCTACTGTTTTTATTTACTTTATTTAGGTATGCTAATGCAGTGTTTAATAATGGGCAAATAATCTATTATCCATATCTGGATAATAGTAATTTTGCACATTATTGTACTGTATGTGTTAGGGCGGAGGGGGGAGCGGGGCCGTGTATTGATATTTGTTAAATCTTTTTTTAATATACATGTATTTCATAGTGTAGATGTGCAGGGGGTCTCCGGAGCTGAACCGCATTGGTTTCAGGTCCGAGGACACCCTACTTCAGGAGATACAGGCCCCGTTATGGGGTGCCGGTATCCCCTGGACTTTCAAGCGTCCGGGACATTGAAATTCTGCAGGGGATACCGGCACCCCATAACGGGGCCTGTATCTCCTGAAGTAGGGGGTCCTCGGACCTGAAACGATTGCTGTTCAGATCCGGAGACCCCCTGCTCATGTACACTATTATTCAAATGTATTTATTTAGTGTACGATCGCCAGTAACAGCCTTGCATGGAGATGGCAAATCTCCATGCAAATGTTACATGCGGCTTTTTTTTCTAGCAGCTAGCGTACGTGAAGTTTAAGAACGCTGGCAGGGGGGGAAAAGCAGCACGTACGCTGTGGGTGTTTTGAGCACGTACGTTAAAAAATGGGCTCAAGGCCTTAGTTAATCGCGTCCCCGGCCTCACATTTGAATGGACGTGCTTTTTTTGAACATCAGAATGCAAACACATTGAGCTTATTGCATAGCCACCTGTGTTTCCTACACTTTGATAATGAATTTGATGAATATTCATTGATATTGTATATTGAATTTTCACCAAATACTTTTTCCAGGCGATCAGGGTTTATCATAAACAAAATTGATAATAAAGACTTTATGGCACTTATAATAAACATCTATTTGGTAGTTTAAGGCATTGTATTTCATTTGGAAAATGTACAAAGTAACTGTCACTACCAAGGATCTTCATAACTACAGATGCCTGTGTACTGTGATACTTTCACAAGGCAAGCAAGACTAGCAAAAGACCAATATTAATTACTCTGATAATCTTCTTCAAAATACATGAATCCGGGGGCGCGCGCGTGATGTCAGCGCGGATGCACACTTTCTAAGGCCTCGGGCATGGTCAGCGCTTATGCGCTGACCCGTGCTGATGTGCGCTGCTGCTCGGCAGTGAGCCCCTGCAGCCGCAATGAGAGCGGCTTTAGCAGGGGCTCGCTTACGCTTCCGCAAGCGCGCGGAAGCGTAAGTCTTAGCAAAAATTTTAATTCAAGCGCTCAAGGGAGCGCAGGGCCGGTCACGTGAGCGGTTCGCCCAATGAGGGCACACCAGCTCCGTGACGTCACAGGCCCCCTCCCCGACACGCCCCCGGACGACGCGCAGACCAAGACCAGGAAAGCGCCCGCTTTCCCTCAGCCTCCGCGTGCCTCAGCACGGCTGCAGTCCTATGGAAGAAGCCTAAGGCCTCGCACATGGTCAAAAAGACCGTGCTGAGGCGTGCTGAGCCGTGCTGAGGGGAAACATTATCCCTATCAGCGCGGCTTTAGACGGCGCTTCCGCACGCTTCCACAGGCGTGCAGAAGCGTGTGGAAATGCAGGAGACAGGCAAGGTTAAATTTTGCCGCTCATGCAAGCGCAGGGCCGGTCACGTGACTGCCAGAAGCCAATGGCAGTCCGTGACGTCGGCACAGTGATGTGGCGCGCTAGCCCCGCCTCCAGACCCGCCTCCCGAAAGCCTCCCACCCGGCACACAAGCGCGCTCGGTGACGCTCATGCAGGGACAAGTAAAATCTCCTGCTTGAGCAGGAGAGCATGAGCATCAGCGCTGCCCAGCACCGCTCCCTGCACCATGTCCCAGGACTAAGGAAGCTCCATGCACTCCGCCGATAGAATTCAATTTACCCCCCCGATCGGCACAGGATATCATATTGGCCCACGGGACAAAGCGGAGGACGGGGGAACTGGCAGGGATGCCCATTAAGAAAGATCTGAAGCCGGAACCCCAGATCTCTCCCGCCCCAGCCGCGGACAGGCGGCAGTGGAGAAAGGAAAGAAAAACAAAGATAGCGCCGTGGTGAGCACGCGGCGACTAGCTTCAATAAAGAAGGAGAGGCAAGCTGCAGGAACAGAGGGGGACACCTCAGAGAGAAGAGCAACGTTGTGAAACTCAGCAGAGAGAGACACAGCAGGAAAAGAGCCAGAGGTGAGAGCTTCCACTGGAAAGTAAAATAGCATGGCAGAGGGAGACACAGTGATCACAAAGCAGGACCTCCAGAACATGCTTAAAGAAATGCAAGCTGGCTTCCAGTCAGCCCTGGATAGAACTGTAAAGGAATTTAAAGCAGAAGTCTCTTTACTGGCTAAAAGAACTACGGATCTGAAAAATAAGACGGAAGTTGCCTTAAAAAAACAGGTAAACACTGACGATGAGGTCCTGCATCTCAACGAAGCGATAAGAGACGGTATGGACGACCTGGAGAACAGGGATCGAAGAAAAAATGTACGAATTCGCCATATCCCTGAGACGGTGTCCACGGAGGCTCTCCTGCCATATCTTAAGAGACTTTTTATGTCAGTTGACTCGGAACTACAAGATGGCGCCCTTCTGATGAATAGAGCTCACAGAGCCTTGGGTCTGAGATTTCATGACCCCAAAAGATGCAGAGATGTGGTTCTGAGGCTTCATCAATATGCAACCAAGGAGAAGATTATAAAAGGCTGCAGAAATAGAGGCTTAATTGAATTCAAATTTGACTCTATCCAGATATTTCAGGACCTCTCCAGGTTGACAATAGACAGGTGGAGAGGACTGCGACCGGTGAAAGAGGTACTCTAGGAAAAGCGGATTCGCAATCGATGGGCCTTCCCGTTCCGTCTTATAGTTAATCATGACGGTAGATCTTGCTCCGTAACCCTGAGGAATTTACATCCTTTCTATCTGCGTTGAATATGGCTCCCAGGGATGGATCGGGTGAGCAGCGAAGATCTCGGGACGATAACACGGAGGATGATCGTTCGGCAGAGGGAGCAATAGCCTGGAGAGGAAAAAGCTAAGTTCGACTACATTCTTGAGGGAGTCCCGCTGAACACCCTGCTGCTCATCAACATTTTTGGAAGACTCAACAAGAGTCCACCGTTGTTTCCCTGACCGACTATTCGGCAACCCACAGCGACCCAGAGAAGTCTACATCTGACCTGGAGCCATGTTTGTTTCCCCTGTGCCTTTCCCCCTGTTTTCCTTTACACTCCTTATACTCTATTGCAGGGACTGTTTTATCTGGAGTCTGCTGCCCATCCCTTGGGTGCCAGTCTGTCACGGCTGATTGATGGAGGAAACCGTTGATCGAGCGGATAGAGGGCCCTGGTGACGTTTAGGGGGCCTTGGCTCAAAGGCTAAGAATGTCCTTTGTGTCTATAAAAAAAAAACATTCCTTAAGTTTCATTGAAGGTCAAGAGTAGTTTTTGCTCAAAAACTAACTAACGCTTATAGACTTTGAACATTTAATGATAAAATACAAAACCTGTGTTATATTTCTACCTGGGAAGCTTACCCCTATAAGTATACTCTAACACAAAAAGTTTTATATGTTTATCTGTTTCACGGTTGTAAGGAATTGTTGTGTTTAGTGAGGTTACTTTTCCTCTCTTCATAAAATATATACTCTAAGCAAGCTACGGTGAGGGAGCGATCAGGGGAGAGAGTAGAAAGAGGTGGGGTGGGTGGGAGACCTGCATGTCTAACGTCAGGTCACCCCCAGTAGGGCCATATGCCCGCCAGGCCACGTAGGGTCTGGCCGCAAAACTGGGATGAGTGGCTGGTTACATTCATCTTACTTGTACAGTTGAATTCTTGTTTCTTTTGTTTTTTACCAAGTTTCCGGAGGGGGCTGTTTTTTATTATCCCCACCTGTTTACTACAATCATTAAAGTTTTTTGTTAATAATAATAATAATAATAATAATAGCATGTTCTTGTATAGCGCTGCTTGTTTTGCGTAGCGCTTTACAGAGGCATTTTGCAGGCACAGGTCCCTGACCTTTGGAGCATACAATCTATGTTTTTGGTGCCTGAGGCACAGAGAGATAAAGTGACTTGCCCAAGGTCACAAGGAGCCGACACCAGGAATTGAACCAGGTTCCCCTGCTTCAAACAAGAGAGAGAGACACATTGGAAATGACTAGTCAAGCGCCATTGAAGTTAGTACCCCTGAATGTTAAAGGTCTTAACAGTAAGCGTAGATTGGCACTTAAAGAATTCAGGAACTTGAAAGCAGATATTGTCTTTCTGCAAGAGACACACTTTGACACCCTGGAGCCCACAAACACCTTCAGCGGGACATATCCTATAGCATTTTACTCGTCTTTTACAAGCAAAAAACGGGGGGGCCGCGATTCTGATAAAACAGGGTATTCATTCCAGGCTTTAGAGGTTAGGAGAGACCAAAGAGGGAGATCCCTCGTGGTTCATGGGCTTCTCTCAGGCCAACAGATTACGTTAGTGAATATTTACTTGCCCAACGAGAGACAAATTGATTTTCTAAGGGAAACAGTGGAATCTATGGGAGATAGCCGAGATCAGCTTCTGATCCTGGGAGGTGACTTTAATATGGTACCAGATCCAGATATGGACAAGTCCACTAACTCAAAGCAATCACATTCTGCAATGACATATAGTGTGGCTAAGAAAATTAGACTGCTACTTAAAGAATGTGGGATGCCTGGCCTAGCTCACAAAAAGGGAAGAGGGATTATTCTTTTTATTCGCCCCCACACAATTCGTACTCCAGAATTTACAATATATTTGTATTCCCAAATGTTTTGGAAGTATTGATACATTCCGATATAGGGCCTATCACGTGGTCAGACCATGTCCCAGTGGCGATTTTGTTTGATCCCCCATTTGCCAGGACTCAATCATACCATTGGAGGATGAATGACTCATTATTGAACTACCCAGAGATTAGTTCACAAATTGGAGACTCGCTTAAAAACTATTTTCATATTAATAAAGGGTCTGTAGAATCAACAGCAATACTATGGGAGGCTCATAAGGCCACGATCAGAGGACAGCTTATCTCTATAGCGTCACACAAAAAGAGAATTAAAAAAAATATATATATATATAAAAAAAAATTGTAACACTCAGATAAAAAATCCGTCGAGGAAAATTTATAAAATCCTGAGCCAGGCAAGAGGGGAACTTAAAAGGTTGCAATTAGAGGACGTGGAGAAGGCCCTTAAGTGGACTAAACAGACGTATTATGATAAGGGAGACAAGGCGTACCATTTACTGGCAAATAAACGTAGAGGGATCAGGTCGAGAACTTTGGTCCCCGCTATTAGAATAAAAGGAGGAGAAGTGACTTACAAACCCTCTAAGATAGCAGAGGAATTTGCTAAATTCTACACGGAACTCTATGACCTAGACAACTCGACCCCAAATGCTAAAGTTCCGGACCCGACCAAGATTGAGGACTACCTTACAGGTTGCAATCTCCCAAAACTGACAGAGGAAGATCATAAAATTTTAAATGCAAAAATAACCCAGATTGAGCTAGTAAGGGTGGTTAGAGCATTGAAGCCAGCAAAGGCACCTGGTCCAGACAGTTTCTCAAATCTGTACTATAAAAATGTTATAGGAATTCTAGGACCATGTTTATTGGACTTATTTAACGATTTTATTAGCAGAACACAAATCCCCCACAAATGACGAAAGCCAATAAAATGGTGATCCCTTAGGAGGGTAAGGACCCTTTATGTTGTGGTGGCTACAGATCAATTTCGTTGCTTAATACAGATCTGAAAATTTCTAGTAAAATCCTGGCTAAAAGGCTGAACCCAATACTGCACCGACACACTTTATTCGAGCAAATACCCGGTATGTACCTGGCAGATACCTGGAATGCGCCGCTCCTCACCTCTGACAAGCCCCGTTGCATTTGCCTTCCCAGCCTGGGTTCATGCCTGGCTGATGGGCGGCTGATTTGTTAAATGATAATGATTAGGATTTAATAGGCTGCAATGCTTCGCGTGTCTACCAGATGGCATAAATTCATGAATTGTAATGCAGTTTATATATATATACTGTGCAGTATTGCAGCCAGCTTGAATAAAATGCTTCAATCCCTGCCTGGAAAATACCTCGATGCACTCGGGCAGAAAACAGTCACAAACCTCAATACACCCGGGTATACCCGAATTCGTGGGACTAGCCGAGCTCGAATAAAGTGTGTCGCCAGTGTACTTCCTAGATTAATCCACTATGACCAGGTAGGCTTTGTGAGCAAAGCCAGGCTTCGGACAACACAAGAAAAATTATTAGTGTGATTGACCAGATACATAAAACTAAAGCGAAAGCAGTATTGTTGAGCCTGGATGTGGAGAAGGCGTTCAACAGGATAAGATGGAATTTTCTGGATAAAACGCTAGAGGCATTTGGATTTTCAGGCCTTTTTTTTTTACAAGAGTCCGTGCCCTTTATCAGACGCCAACAGCCACTCTGAAGATCCCAGGGGTTGAGAGGAATCTAATAACAATTAAGTACAGGACTAGGCAGGGGTGCCCCATCTCTCCTCTTCTTTTTGCCTTAACAATCGAACCCCTAGCAACTACAATCAGAGCTTCCCCAAATATACAAGAGATCAAAATAAATGATGAGTGTTATAAAATTTCACTTTTTGCGGATGATATTATTCTCACTATATCTAACCCTTTGACATCTCTCCCGAATTTACAATCCGCTCTCCGGTGGTTTGGAGAGTTGTCTGGGTATAAAGTCAATGTGGGAAAGTCAGAAGCGCTAAACTTAACAGAAAAGGAGGTTGAGGTTCTTAAACGACATTTCAATTATAAGTGGAAAAAGACTGTCACGGGGACTCCAGGAGCAGGTAGGACCTCGGTGGACAGAACAGCAGGGGAGGCAAGGATTGTTGGGGTCACGGGCTGAGGTCGGTTGCAAGTGGCATGCAGGATTGTCAGGGTCATAGGCAGGATTCGGTGGCAGACGGCCAGCAGGATCGTCAGGGTCCAGGCAGAGGTCGCCGGCAGGAACAGGGCAGGGGAGCAGGAACTGAGACTAGGGACTCACAAGCAGGAAACGAACGGGGACAAGCCAGAACACTAGCAAGGGCCTTTAATATGAATCAGGACTCCACAAGGAGCAGAAACATAGGCATAAGGAGTCAGGACACAAAACAAAGGCAAGGGAGGAACAGGAAACTATGAGGACAGGAGCACCAAGAGGAGACAGACAGACAGAGGAACCCCAGAGCAGACAGAAACAGCAGCACACCCGGTGGACAGACAAGGAACAGAAGGGGAGAGGGAGAACTAGGAAGACTGACAAAGACCCTAGGTACCTAGGGATATACCTTACCATAGACTACAACTCACTATATAAATACAATTATCCTGAGCTTTTTTCTAGGATAAGAAAAGATGTACAAGCTTGGAACTCTCACAGTATTTCCTGGTTAGGACGTATAACTGTGGTTAGGATGAATATCCGCCCCAGACTTCTGTACTATTTCCAGACATTACCAATATCAGTCCCGCACACAAATATAAAAGAAATTCAAAATCGAATTATGCAATTTATTTGGAAACATAAACAACCGAGAATTGCCAGGTCAATTATGTTGGAATCTAAGGAAGGGGGTGGTTTGGCAGTATCAAATATTTTAAAATATCCTCTCATTTGAAGCAAATGATTTACTGGCACTCCCTGAGAAGGTCCTATGCTTGGGTAGACTTGGAGAGCTAACTTAAACCCGGTTGGTCTGCCTTCTTTTCTATGGTTGAAATCCGGGGTTGGGTTTGGGAGACAGTCTGAGCCGACGGTAATCGGGTTTACCCTGAAAATCTGGCAGTTGGCAAAAAAGAAATATAAATGTATGTCAAGTCTATCTAGACTTACGTCCTTGTTCGGTAACCCAGGATTTTTGCCGGGTTTCCAGGGTCAGGGTTTTGAAGTCTGGAGGCATAGAGGGATTCTAGAGACGGGAGATTTATTGGAAAAAGACAAGTTGATGTAGTTTGAGGAATTAATGAGGAAATACGGTCTGCCTCCAACTGAGATGTTCAAATATATGCAGGTCCGACACTTTGTGCATCAGGGTTTCTATGGGAAGGAATTCCCTATATACACGATTTGAAGATTTAAGTAAAACAAAAAAATACCAAAAATGCCTGGTTTAATCTCTTTATCAAGGTCTAATCCTCCCCTCTCTCCCTCCACCTCCTCCATACCATCCTTCTTGGTTGTCCTCTCTCCTCTTTCTCTCTGTGTTCTTGAGGTTTGTTCAACAGTAACCGTATTAAAGTGGACTTAATGTCTAATCATCTGCAATTTAAGCATAACAAGAATATAAGTACGTAGCTAAGAGTGTTTTTATATGATTATTCTATAGTATTTCATTGATATTATTCCTAGTCATTGTATAAGAACGTTCGCTCTGGAGTATTGTTGGAGCTCTGATGTCTGTGATTTGTACTATGTGGAAAACTAATAAAACTATTTGAAATAAAAAAATATATATAAGTTTAAAAATAAATAAATATATGAAACCCAAACTCTGGAAGAACATCAACAATATATTACAGCTTTCTAGCCACCAACAACCATCTAATATAAAAAAAAAAAACTACATTGCCATACCGCTTGCCTCCTTAATCAATTCCATTTTGTCTACAGGCCATATCCCAAAGTCCTTTTGAAGACTGCTAGAGTTGTCCCAGTCTTCAAAAGTTGTGACAAAAACACAATGTCTCTAACTACAGACCAATCTCTTCTCCCAATACTATCCAAAGTCATGGAAAAATGTGCCCACTCCCAATTAAGCGATTACTACTGTATATACCAAGACAAATTTTACCCTAAACACTCCACGGTAACTACCTTCTTAAAAGTTTGCAATGAGATCCATTGTGGAATGCAACTGGGACAACTTACTGGTGCAATATTCTTAGATTTTGCAAAGGCTTTTGAAACTATTTGATCATGTAATCTTGTAAACAAGCTTCAGTGCTTTCGAAAAGGGGAACATGCTTTAAACTGATTTCACTCCTACCCTACGGGTAGATCACAATATGCATCCATATTGGGCTCTAACTCCAAGCCTTTGGATTTTCGCCTGTGGGGTCCCGCAATGCTCTGTTCTGGGACCCCTACTCTTTCCAGTCTTCATTAATGACTACCTACTGCTTGTAAGGGAGCTTCAATACACATGTATGCAGATGACACAATCTTATATGCACACAACCCTAGCCTCTCTGACCTTGAACACATACTTCAATCTGATTTTTCAAGACTTGAATACTGCATTTCCTGAAACAAACTCTTTTTAAACATTGGCAAAACCATTTTGCTATGAAGAGCCTTGTATAGTTTTTAAATTAAAAAAAAAAATAGCAAGACATAATCAGACCGCAAATCACACTTAGAGATGCATGAATTTTCCACCTAAACTTAAATCCAACACAGATTGGCAAATTCCTTTGAGCTGTGGATTTTTTTCGGATTTGTCTCGGAAAAGGCAGATTCAAGTAAAAAACTGACCAACGGATTGCAAAAATCCAAAGTTGGATTCAAATTAATTCGGATTGTTACAAATCCAAAGTCATATTTGAATATCTGAAACATGGTTTTTGCGTGGAGGTGGTAGAGGAGGAGAACTATGTTTCAGGTATTCAAATCCGAGTTCCGATTCCTAAAAACCCGACCGGATTGGATCCAGTGACGGATCATTAAACATCTGCTCGGATTTTTTAGCACCTAATCCGCAGACGGAGTTTGAAGACCGGATCAGATTTGGTCTGAAAAACCTGGGGAAATCCACGGATCAGATTTTGACAGGTCCCCCGTTCTATAATAACACTGTTTCTGCTGTAAATAATCATGGCAATTAGTATTTAATAAGACATTTTAAATAGAGACATTACCCAGTATAAATATCAAAATCTTGTAAGAAAATCTTCCAATTGGTTTTCTGCAAAAATGGGTTCACGTAAAACTGATGTCACTGGAAATAACCATCATTTTCCTGCCTTTTTGGTTGCGTTTTTTTGGTGTGAGAGTGGAATTTGAGGAGAGCATTTTGCAATCTGTGGAACTGAGTTTTACTAAATGCCTCGTTTCCGAATAGCAATTTTATAGAAAGATAATATGAGATATAAAAATAAGGACTTGAATTTGAGATAAAATGGTGTATAAATGTGAAAGCTTTTAGAAGTCTTTTGACTTTTGTCATAGGTAGATGTATATTAATTACAGCACCGAAAAATGCATATTGATTTTGGAGGTCAAAAGTTATGACATTCACATCATGGGGCAGTAGCATGGTATAAATCCAGCACCATATTTTTAAAAGAGCTCCTTATACTTCCTCCCAAACCTGGCCCTACTACCTCCTTCCACATTGCTATTGGAAATACAATAATTCACCCAGTAGCCCAAGCACGCTGCCTAGGGGTTACACTTGATTCCTCTCTCTCATTCTCCTCTCATATTCAAAACGTTTCTAAAACTTGGCGCTTTTTCCTCCGCAATATCACAACGATTACGCCCTTTCCTCTGTTACTCAACTGCTAAAACTCTGACTCAGGCCCTCATTCTCTCACGTCTCGATTACTGCAACCTCCTGCTGTCCGGCCTTCCTACCTCTCACCTGTCTCCCCTACAATCTATCCTAAACGCTGCTGCCAGAATCACTCTACTCTTTCCTAAATCTGTCTCCGCATCTCCCCTCCTGAAATCCCTCTCCTGGCTTCCGATTAAATCACGTATCTCACACTCAATTCTCCTGCTCACTTTTAAAGCTTTACATTCTTCTGCCCCTCCTTACATCTCAGCCCTAATTTCTCGCTATGCACCATCCCGACTCTTGCGTTCTTCTCAAGGATGTTTTCTTTCTACCCCCTTTGTATCTAAAGCTCTCTCCCGCCTTAAACCCTTCTCACTTTCTGCCCCACACCTCTGGAATGCCCTTCCCCTCAATACCCGACTAGCCCCCTCGCTATCCACCTTTAAGACCCACCTTAAGACACATCTGCTTAAAGAAGCATATGAATAGCACTGGATAATCATGGACACATGATACATAAAGCTTGGCCCCCTGCAGACGCACTTACTAGAATTCCCTCCTACTGTCTCTGTACGTTCCCCCTACCTACCAATTAGATTGTAAGCTCCTCGGAGCAGGGACTCCTTCCTTAATGTTACTTTTACAGTATGTCTGAAGCACTTATTCCCATGATCTGTTATTTATATTATTTGTTATTTATATGATATGTATTACTACTGTGAAGCGCTATGTACATTTATGGCGCTATATAAATAAAGACATACAATATACAATACTGTACAAAAGCAAAAATTTGAGTTTGGATGAAATGTGATTGTTTTTCTTTAATAAACCTAATGATGCCTTTAAATAACACATTGAGAGGTTTTATATATTATTTGTTAAATAATCATCAAACACGAGGAAGGAAATTTTATTTTTTCTGTCCTCTTTTCAATGTAAACATCCTTGGATACATTTTAAGTGTGTAGCTGTTTTGTGAGTATTTATCTTTTTATGCACTAATACTGCAGTACCAGAACAACTTTGGCATATCATCTCCATTGATTTACATAACACAGGTCCATCTGCAATTCCACTGCCTTATAAAGTGTATATGGAAGGTTCTCTTTCATCTAATCGCTTATCATGTAAAATTAAGAATATTTTTTTTATAGGGGTCAAAGCTGTGGGAGATAAAGTTTCCGTGCCAGCTACAGTACTTTAGTTGCATTTAGCCAACACTGTCTCCTGGTTTCATGACACCCAAAACTACCAATCTGTCTCATCCGGCAAATGTTCAGCCTTCCCTTTTGTCAGATTACCAATAACAACCTGCTTTTCATTGTAAGACAGTGGGGACCCAGTATTTTAGAATATTCAGGACTTTCTAGCAGGTATTTCCCGTATTCAAAAAAGAAAAGTAAAACTTTTTTTTTACAGCATCAGACCTTGGGGAGTCCCCTGGAGCTGAAACATGCTATTTTTTTTTTTTTTCTCGCTCTGGTGACCTTATAGTTCCCAGTAAATTTATATTTTTATCAATATGGCTGCCATCCACGCCTCACTCTCACAATCCAATAAGAATCCCCAATGTCATCAGAGCATGACATGGCAGCTTCCTATTGGACAATGCCAGTGATCATCTTTGATTTCAATTTCATTTTCATGGGAGCACAAGTTATGTTGAAGATGGAAAGCAGTATTGTTCAACAACTCATAGGAATCTATCAATCTAAAATAATGTCATTTTAACTACTCTTGTACAATGTAGAATTATTTCTGTGTCCTACATTTTAAGGACTCTTCAACCTTTGGTTGTATACAACAATGTTGAACAAAACTGTGGTTCCATTGAGCGTTGAGACCTTGGGGAAGAAGGTAGAGGGTTCCTTAGATACCCACGTCTTACACAGATAGAACTCCCATGTGCACTTTAGCTACGAGTTGTACCAAATACATTTTAAGATTGTGCATTTTTTAAATTTCAATGTTCATTCCAACGTTTTTGCGTGCAACAACTTTTGAGCTATCCCCAGTATTGCTACAACCTACACACCCCTGAAATGGCTTTAGGTGCTTTTATATAACACAAAAGACAAGTATAGTTGTATAAGGGATGATAATATTGGGCCTTTTCCTTTGGCAATAGATTCCAAAATTTGTGGGCGGGCCACTGTCCCGCTGCTGTCGTAGGGGGGGAGAGGCGGTAGAATTGCGGTGGAGAGGGGGCACGGCAGGTTGTGAGCACTGGGCAGGGCCACTGATAGCTTTGCCCTGTGAGCCCTCCCCCCCCATAGACCCTTCAACCCCATATCTATCTTAAAACCCCACTCTTACACACACCTCCCCGCCCTCTATTTCTTGCCCCCTTTTCACATGTTCCCTTTTTCCCCCCATATATTTTTCTCCTCCCACTCACGGTCCCGCACTCTCTTCTCTCCTGTCACTTTCACACCCATTCTCTTCCCTCTCTCTATCAGTCCCCCATCTGCCCCCTCTCTATCACCCCTTCTCTCAATCACTCCCTCCTCCACTCACTCAATTGTTCCCCTCCACCTCTCTCACTCAATTCCCCCTTTGCAATTACCCTCCCCCCCCACCCCCATTTGCTCCCCCAGCATCCTTTTCTCTCCTCTACTCCCCAGCATGTCTCTCTCCAATGAGCTAGTCCTTCCCTCTCACCTTCTTCAGTCGGTCCCTGGCACATGCTTCAGCCCTGTTCTCCTCTGCTGTCCAAGCTTCTGCCGCCTTACTAAAGCCCCGCCCTCTGCCTGCTGATATTGAGTGCGGGGAGGCTGGGTGCACCGGCAGGCCATCCCCAATGCCATCGTGGGCCACGGGTTGGCCATCCCTGGTCTAGGGTAAGGTCGAAAACTTGCAATTTGTGATATTGAAAGCTATACTACAACAACATTTACAGTATATACAGATGAAGCCTCTCTCACATCCCCTGTGCACGGGGTTTGCCGGGGCAAGACAGGAACACGTGAAAAACTTTCCCACAGTTTAAAATAAAAAAATATTTAATTCCACATTTTCAAAGTTTCGGTGTATTTACAACACATTCGTCAGGACATAAAAGTAGGTGTTGTAAATACACCAAAACGTGGAAAATGTAGGATTAATTCTTTTTTTATTTTGGTAAAGTCTGGTGTTCCCTCCGCTCTTGTGAAATGTATAGATATTGGCAGCTGCAGTCTCTGCCGGGACTGAGCACCCAGCTTGTTTTTGCCTGTTTGGGTGCGCTCCGCTGAAGTTTCATCTGGCCACAGCTGCATAATGTGTGGGGAAAAAACAAGCACTACACCACAGCTAACATAGGGGAACTATAGCCCAACTAAATAGTTCCCCTATCAAATCATATAATAATAATATACATATATGATACAAATGAAAACAAGACAATAAACATTTACTATATCACATATACCAATACAGTATATTATTTGACCTTATGCCATACCTTACTCAACCAGATGTGTCTTTCAAAGCCATACGTGCTACTTATTATCTGTCTCCACCTTTCTCTCGCTATCATTTGTTTCTGCACCCATATCCTCATGTTAGCGTCAAACTTCCTACGCGGTTTTCCTTACATTTAATGCACATCTAATATCAAAGCTGTGCTAGATATTCCAGAGGGGTAAACAAACGTTCAGAAAATACCGACACAAATATTACTTTCAGTATTCTAGGGAATATTGACTTTAAGTTTTACTCTGTTTTTACAGGAATCCGAGCATGGGACACAGACCTGATTGAATGCAACTTGGATCAAGAACTGAAGCTTTTTGTATCACGTCACTCAGCTAGATTTTCTCCAGAAGCTAGAGGTGAGATACTGTTATCTATTTAATCTACATAAAACTGGAGAGGACACATTCATTGAAAAACTTGCATTTTTCATGTATAACTGCCATATAGTCTTTGGTTTTAATTTGTGAACAACTTTCTGCTGAGCACATGCTCACCCCTCTGCCCGAAATGAGAATAATCTTGGGCCATTACTACCATTACTACTATAGGTGCTAACTGATTGGAGCATGTTCCCTAACTGAAAACAATAAAGGTGACAATAAGACATCCTTAGTACATATAACTATACAATGAAACATATTTACATGACTTCTTACAGTGAGGTCCTCTCCAGCTGCCACTCCTGAGGAACCTGGTTCTAGAACGTTCAGGGAATCTCTACATACCCTTCCATTTCCCTATGATGATGTCACTGGTCACGAGACCTAATGGGGAGTGACTATCTTTTCTGCATAGTCATACTACATCATATGGTGGGAAGTGGAGTAACCTGAGTGAAGGCTGAGTGTAAGGCTGTTAACCCCTTACACTAACTAGTAATCCCCAAAGGGGGGGCTACAATTGGAACATATTTTCCCGAGCACTATCGATTTCAAGCAGGGCTGGCTGGGATGTTTGCGGGGCTCGGTGCAGTGACATCTGCGGAGCCTTGGCTCTTACCTTCTCTGGCGGCATCATCTGGCAGCATCTCCTCCCGGCATCATGGCTCCACGGCGTCCAATGGCATGGCACGTGACGTGTCGTTGTCATGGCAACGCGACGCCATTGGGCGTAGCGGAGCCATGATGACAGGACTATGAAGGAGGAGATGCTGGGAGATGCCGCCGGAGAAGTTAAAATAGTTACAGAGCACCGCTATCACGCCGGCCCTCACTTCTAGCACCACCAAGGCAGCAGTACCCAGTATTCTTTGTTAAACAAGGTTGGCAAAATGACAAAATAGTAAGTATCTCTGGAACTATTACTGGGCTGTTACTGTAGAGTAATGACTAGTATATTCCTGCACTTGTAGACACTGTGAAAATAATACAATATACTGTATAATAAAGCAAGATTCAACATGCTACATGAACTTCTGTTCAATAAATATTTATGCGTCAGACTACGGTCTTGTAACTAAATATATGATTCCTGTGAAATTGTTAAACTTGCTTCTAGAGGGGTATTAGTTACATATAGTCTGTGAATTGTATATTTTTACTAATGTATATTATCTTGCAAAATTCTCCTTGATTTGATTGGATCATCTGTCTTCCGAGACGAAGAAAATAAATCCCATTTGCTTTGATCAGTGCCGTACACTTACAATGTAGCATATCACTGCTGTTCAAGGGGATTTACATTAGGCGAGGAATTTACTACTAAGTGACAAATGTTACATTTGTTGGCATATAAGAAATAATTAACTAATTAGTATACTGCCATTTAAAAAGAAAATGTACTTCCCATCTTGGAGTAAAATCCGATGGATTGTACGAGTGAAGACTTTTTATCCACAAGTTAGAAGCTCATACTGTACCTACTGCATTGTGTTGTGAACTGTAAATGTTGCGAATAATTGTAGCCACTGTGTGACACTTGGATTTGCTAGATGTCTGAGGCAAATTCTGTCAAATGTGTTGATTTTAAAGGAGCAATCCAAGCAATATCCTACATGTGTTTTTTTTAAAATAAATCAATTCTGTAGTATTAGATAATTCTAATTTTTTTAAATTCAACTATTAATGCCATTTTTAATGAGTTTTAATATACGGAGCATCCTTCTATTTCTATAGCAGGTTTATCCCACCTGCCCAGCAGTGCAAGATCTTTGCATCACTTTCCTGTTTGTGAGAATTTGTTGCCAATATTCAGAAGTTTGAGCTGCAAACTTTAACAATAGATAATGTTACTGGAGTAATATAAGAGTATCTTATAGCTGCTGAGTTAGTCTGAGATGATAGTGGGGTCGTGCGTGCGCGAGCTCATGGCGTCGCGCACACCTCTCGCTTGCGCGATGGGTGAACTCAGCTTCCAGCTGATTGGGGAGGCGTGGCAGACGCATCACCAAGCTGGTTCGCCCTCATTGGCTGAACTGCTCATGTGACGCGGCCGCCGCGCAAAAAGACAAAATAGTTCATCTTTTAAAAAACTGCCGCGCGGTCGCTCTGCATCGCTAGCGCGGTCGCGTGCACTATGGGTGTCCTCATTGGGAATCAGTTGTTCACGTCGCGCGCACTATAATCTCAGCTTTACACTGACTCGAGGATTGATTGAAACTGAAAGGCGGCCATTTAGTGAACCCTGGGAAGATAGAGAGTTGGGGTGCTCAAACCCGCAGCAACTATATCCAATAACAAAATAATGTTGCCCCTGGAGACACCAGTGGGAGTGAGTAGGCAAATGAAGACTTGTAAGTATCACAATGACAACAGTCAGACTTAACTATAACAGTCTAAACCAAAAAGCCCCAGATGAATCCAGATGTATCCAGTAGAAAAAACGAATGGCGCACAGCCAGGGAGTCAGGTGTGGAATAAAAAAACTTTTTCTTTATTGCAGCATAGTAGGAGACAAATTCACCCCCTTGGGGGACACAGACAAGGACCTCCTACGCGTTTCGGATCAACGGGTCCTTTATCAAGGAGTATTACGCGTAGGAGGTCCCTGTCTGTGTCTGTGTCCCCCAAGGGGGTGAATTTGTCTCCTACTATGCTGCATAAAAAAGTTTTTTTATTCTACACCTGACTCCCTGGCTGTGCGCCACTCATTTTTTCTAGTGAACCCTGGGAAGCAGGATTTTGCTGATCGATCACGGGACAATGAATCAATCGGCAGCTTAGGGAATTAGTTTTCAATAAAGGTAATCAAAGGCTGCATATATAAAAACAAAAATATATATTTGTATATTTTTTTCAAGTGCGTCTTGCACTGCCACTTTACATTGTGCACTCTTGCTCTTGCTCTTGCTCTCTTGTTTGAATATGCAGCGCTGAGAAATCAAATTACAAGGTTTATTTTATGCACATTTGCAGCAGTGGGATTTGTTGAATTACTGCTTACTTTGTTAGATACTGTATTGTTGACATTGCAAATCTATGTTATTTTGTATTTACTTATCATTAATCTGTAAAGATATCACTTAATTCTTTGTCTTAATTGGTCATATTTTCGACTGTTGCAATGCATTTATTAAATGATGTGCTTATGCCATTAATTAAAATCAGAATTCTTTGTTTTGTTGCCCCAATTACATTCATCCTAACAATGTAGCAGATAGCATATGTAATTTCCAAATAAAAGATTGTTAATCCCAAAGAAGATGATTGAAATATGTTTTTTTTGGGGGGTCTGGATTTCCATATTCATATTTATAGCTCGTTTGCAACCAGTTGTTTTTACACTGGAATGCGCAGTGCGCATAATACATGTGCTTGAAATGCCAAACAATGGAAATCTAGCCAGACATTGCTGACAGGTGCTAGCATTAAAGCCTCCAATAAGTCTCCCTGGTAACTGGAGAGAATCATTTAACTCATTAGTGATAATGGGGTTTGCAGTGTGTCACTGCACTGTTAGTACAGAACCAGTGCCCCAGCAGGCACACTTTAGTAAGCTCTTTGCGCTCTTGTCTTATTTTTTTAATCTTATGCTTTGTTCAGGAGATATAAGCTTTTGAAATATTAAGTGTCCCAAAGGTTAACATAGACCTCTCCCAGAGCCCCCCCCCCCTGCAGTCTAAAGGTTACCATGGCAACATCGGAAATTGGAGAATAAGATTATGATATTAAAAATCATGAATTTTTACAGTAAAATAAATAATATCTTGTAAGGCGAAGGACATGCTCAGGGGGCAAGATTCTAACGTTATATGAGTTTAATTTCATGGGGTGGACAAAATTATAAAAAAAAACTTAGGAGCCAGCCCGACACTTAAGCAATTAGAATTTGGGAAACAGAAAAGGGAGGGGGGGCGCACAGGTGGCTGTCAAGACATTCCCCTAACTAACCCCTCCCCATGCCAGCTATATTTAGAAGAGTGTGTGTTGCACACACCCTCTGTGATACACACTGACACATGCTGACAGACACATAATCACTCACATTAACAGGCACACACACACTAGATAGACACTCACTCACCTTGGCAGACACACACTCACATTGACACAAACTCACTCACATTGATACAGACACACTCTCACATTGACACACACTCACACTGACAGTAACACACATGCAAATTCTTCCCACCCTCCTCCCCCCCGTGACATAAATGTAGCTGTACTGGGAGAAATGAGAGCAGTGATGGGCATAGTCACCGAACACACACACCCCCCCCACCCCCCCCCCCCCCCCACACACACACCTTGCCCCCCCCCTCCTGCCCTTCTCTCCCCCCCTCATGCTCCCCTCTCATCCTGCTGTACTTAGCGCTGCAACACAGGCACCAGGATTGAATTTTTAGCCAGGTGCCCCAGGATTTTTATATCCCTGTAGTTAAACTCATATGGAATTCCGGGGCAGTTGCTGCTTTAACTGTTCAGTGTGGGAAATAACTAATCCTGCAGTGTTTCACACGTTGTGTGGTACTGGAGGTGACACAATCTGTAACAAGCTGTGTGTGTGCAGGATAGGTGCGAACGCTGAAATGTGTCATGTAACCTGCATTAATCAAGCAAGAGGGTTTATAAATGTAAGAAACAGTAATACGTGTTAAAGATTTAAATGTGAATTCTGACGTCACTGCTCACGTGGCGCGCACTCATGCACGTACGCTCTCCCAAGCTCGGCGCTTGGGGAGACAAAAAAATTGAGATTGAAGCGCGCTCAGCAGAGATAAGTGCACACAGAACACAGTCCCACACACTCACACACACCGCCACACACATTACACGCACACACCTGTCTAAGACGTGTGCTCACAAGTGATACTCTTTATTGGCTATATGCTAACAGTGAAGGTTTTTTGTCGTCTTTTACACCCACCATAACTTAAAGTGTGTGTGTGTGTGTGTGTGTGTGTGTGTGTGTGTGTGTGTGTGTGTGTGTGTGTGTGTGTGTGTGTGTGTGTGTGTGTGTGTGTGTGTGTGTGTGTGTGTGTATATAAAGAACAACAAAAACCATGAACCGACAACTAACTGAAAAATAACACTGAATTGCTTAAATCAAAAAGTATATATAATGCTAACAAGATATGTAATGGTAGCTAATTGACGGTGCCGGGGACAATAATATGAAATGGTGAAAGAGAGGGAAAAAAGGAAAGTGTCCCACCAAAAGCACTCAAGCAAAAATTATAATAAAGAAAATGTTTATTTATGGACATGGAAAACACAAAAAAGATACAAAGTTAAAACAATCCCAATGGGGTCCCTGCAGCTGTAAAGGTACAAGATATCAAAGCAATACTATAGTCCTAAATATGTGATAAGAACAAAAAAATGCTGCTCAGGAGAGAAAAAGATTTTCAACTCCTGAGAGATATGTGGAGACCGGCCGGTCAAAAATTATATCAGCTGTGTGCTGTGAACTATTGACTGCTAATGATAATAATTGCCAATACAGTACCACCTAGGTCACCAAGGAAACAAATAAATTACATGAAGTCACCACTGATGAAATGGAAAATCATTGTATATACTTGCAGATCGTCATGAAAATAATGTCCTTGTAGTAAAGTCCTGAGATGGCATGAAAGGCAAAAGATCTGTAGTTATGTAGTAGAGAAAAAGTTCACAGCCGATAAGGGGGATCCAAAGGGAGTACACACAAAGACAAGCCCGACGTGGCGTTTCGCACCCTTTGCTTCTTCTAGGGGCTACAAAACGCGTAGGATTGATTGTTGCCTCTGTTTTAAATTGCTATATTGCTAGATCTATAACACATTTTTTTCTGGCTAGTCCTGTAACAGCATAAAAGGGGGGAAAACAAGCGCAAAAAAACTGTGAACTAGAAGGATACGTAGTAGTCCAACTTATTGATTTCCTTGATGGGTGCCGCACCGGACCGCAAATGGGTTCGTTCAGAGCCACTTGTGTTTGTTAGGAGGGCGAAGTTCCGATTTGCGCACAAACTCATCAAATTAGGAAATATATAAAAAGGAAAGGAAGAGAAAACAAACACAATAGTGTGATATTGTAAGTAACCGTCAAGGCAAAAAGTAATACACTCACATTAGGCAAGCGATTGGAGAAGAGTATCCTGCTGATGAGGAACCTATAATAACGCTGCGAGTCCTACCATGACAGAAGGTCTACAGTGCCAGTTCAACAGAGATTCCTGCTCATCAGTGTGGTTCACTTAACAACCGAAATGCCCATCTATCCTTGCCTAATGTGAGTGTATTACTTTTTGCCTTGACGGTTACTTACAATATCACACTATTGTGTTTTCTCTTCCTTTCCTTTTTATATATTTCCTAATTTGATGAGTTCGTGCGCAATCGGAACTTCACCCTCCTAGTCCTGTAACACACTGAGCTTGCTGAGTGTATTATCTCAGATACCGCTCAGCGGAGGAACCCTTTAGCCAGCTAGCACTTGATTTACAAGCGAATCCACCTATCAGAGTCTGACGTCACTTAGGCGCATGCGCGCCTTCTGTCTCGCTACATTGTAGCTGTTTGTGTGGCCATTTAAGCAACTAAGACTGAGCTTATAGTGCTGGCGTCAGCGACGCGACGTCAAAACAAATGCACTGCCGCCATCGCGTGTGTTTATAGTAAGCGCGACGCGATGGCTTGATCGCGATCGCTGGAAGTCATCTCAATTTGATTTTTCCAGCGAACGTAGCCTGACGTCGCCGGCACTATAAGGGTAGCCTAATACTGCTGCTTGCTACACTGGTTTCCGGCACTTTGCAGTCCCCCTCCCCCACAGACTGAAACCCTGATGCCTTCCGACCGATTCGGACGCTACGGAGAACAGGCAAAGTGTTATTGATATATACTTGATTTTCACTTGCTTTTGTAATACTTACCCCTTTTACATGAACTGACAATTATATATTTTTATATTTACGACACTATGAGTAGTTGTGTGCTCGCTTTTTTCTTCTTTTTATATATGTATATACACATAGGATTCACAGCAAACCAACATAACACACGGCTCCGTTAGGGCGGAAATGACAGAACAATTAAACTTAAAGTGAAATAACCCGTGCATACGCCATAGCAGGATGCTTTACACAGGTGCACAAATTGATACCTCATTTTATTTACACTGTGCCTTTTTTGGCATATTGAATTACCTATATGTCTCTTAGATGCTTCTGACTTCGCCTTCTTTTTCCCTATTTTGTATTTTCATATTTTTGTATCTTTGACTGTAAATTAGTCACCATGGCAACAAGGGTTGTGTAAAGCTCTGTTCTGGAATGAGAGGGCAAAACCCTGAGGAAGTTGCAATAAGCAATGAAACGCGTTGGGTAAGTCGACTAGGCATGTTGAGCAGACTGTCCGAGAGAGCTCATTGTCTTTTTCTAAGTCCACCGGAGTGTGGCTGTCTCCTTTTCTGCATGCTACCCCCCCACTTTGTCGTGGCCTCCGTGCACCTGTGGCAGTTTCCCGTTGAGTATGTGAGTGCACCTCTTCGTTATCCACTTTAAAGCAGAGGAGCCAGGTTCAACTCCCTGTGTCATTTATTAATAGTTACTGTAAATGTTTACAAAAAAATCCAAAGCAGATATGTGGCGCTGTACAGCATAAAAAGGAAGGCTATAATTACTGCAATATATTATACAAAAAAGGTCAAAAGAAAAGCGTGTTTTGAAGAATAAAGTACAGGCATACCCCACATTAACATAAGCAGTGGGTCCAGAGCATGTATGTAAAGTGAAAATGTACTTAAAGTGAAGCGCTACCTTTTTCCACTTAGCGATGCATGTACTGTACTGCAATTGTCATATACATGCATAACTGATGTAAATAACACGTGTAACAGGCTCTACAGTCTCCCCACTTGCGCACAGCTTTGGTACAGGTAGGGAGCCGGTATTGCTGTTCAGGACATGCTGACAGGCGCATGCGCGAGCTGCCGTTTGCCTATTGGGCGACATGTCCTTACTCGCGAGTGTACTTAAAGTGAGTGTCCTTAAACCGGGGTATGCCTGTATTGTGGGCTGAACCATTAATCTTTGAAGACCATTTTAAGCTAATGTAATACAATCGAAGATAATTATGCTTTTTAAGATTATAAATTGAAATATCTGGATCAGTATGTATTAAAATGTTGAGCTTTAACAAACATTTTCTTTTCTGAATACCCTTTGTATTGCATGTTTTGAAATAAGTCTGCAGAAACCCGTTTATTATTTATAGGCTTTTTAAAATGTATTTATTTATGGGGTTGAGCTGCGCACTAAGTGCTTCTCAGATGGCTACTGTAAGTGTTTGCTCCAATCATCAATGATCGGAGTAACTTTTATTTTCTGACTGAGTGGAATAATTTGTGTCTTTATACTGGGGATTAAAGAAAATGTCAATATTACAAAAAGCTTTTTGATGTGAGCACTGTAAGCAATGTCACACATCTTATAATTTTAATTAGTTGAGACAGTGGTCCTAGAATATATGAAGTGGTTTTATAAAGACTGTCTCTAAGACACAATAAAATAAAACCTGGCTGTAAGATGGATACAGCTGTTCTGCGCTGATCAGCAATCGCAAAATTATCTGCATCACATTAGATATTGTTCCCTCATTTCATGGGGAAAAAAAGTAAATAAAGGGGGAAAATAGTGGTTAATAAATGAATATGATACCTTTTAAGGAGGGGAGGGTGTTACATGTATATAAAATAGGTTTGCACCATATTACAAACAGGGATTTTTACATTTTCTTCTTGGTGTATTTAACCTTTTATTTCTTACTGAATGCAGTAATGTTGGCTTTCAGTTGAAAAACCTAGAATGCTTATGTGCTAAAATGTTAATAGCTGCAGCAAGTCGATTAGCCCCTTAAAGCGTGTCATGGCCTTCAACTCCTATGGGAGATTTGTGAAATGAAATAGATCTCGCTTTGTCGCCCCTTTTATGTCTCTACCCCTCCTTTCCACCTTGCCACACACGCTCAGGAAGACGGGTTATCTCCAGGGTAAGGCGTAATTAGAGCCCTTTAAATCCAAATTGTGGAGGTTGATTTACATTTTTTCCTCATGGATTACAATTGGATGGAGGTGATTAGTATTCAGGCTGTGTTCCTATGCTTAGCTTTCAAGTGCTTTATGTCTACAAGGCACATTTGTGCACTCTAATCTGCTGTGCCCTATGGGATCATCCTACATAGTTATATCAGCACCGTTTTAGCAATGGTCAATTAGTCGTATTTCCCCCTAACATACTGACATGATCAATTCATGCTCTGGGCATCATTTAAGCCAATGGCCTTTTTTTCTTCTTCGAGTGTCTAAAAAAATGAAGTGGCACAATTTATTGTTGGACAAGCTGGAGTGAAACACCCACAGCCGGATTAAAGTTGAATGGTGTCAAAACCAATTGACCAATTGACATGATCTGTGCATCTGTTCTTATGCCACATGGAGACTGATCTGAGTCTCACTCACTAGATGCCAGTCTCACTCTATGAAGACATATTTATTGCTCACAAACATGCGGTTTCTGCTCAGAAGCTTCCTGGAGTTTGTTAGCTATGAATATTAATGGTATGGTCTGCGTATTAACTCCTTTGCGTGACAGAGGGTATGTGCCACCAGAATGCCACACCCGCTCCAGAATGTGGCGTTTGTTTGTTCGCTCCTGGGAGATCACATGATCACAATGTCACTGCTGTGATCTGAACGGAAGAAGAGGGACCACCTGTTCCATTCAGATCACGTTCACCGCTCCGGTGGAGTGCAGATCAGGATCTTCCCTGGAAAATCAGCAGAAAAGGCACGACAAGGGCTCCTACATACAGATGCAGCGGCCATACTTATAACAAATTACGCGGTGTATACCTCGGAATACCCATGCCATGTCACGTGATTGTTTCCAACCTTACCGCCTCAAGACGCGAGTGCGTAAAATGGCATTTATTGTTGTGGCTTTTAAACACCTGAAATTGGCACCGTAGCACAGTACTGTACATATTACAATGCATTCATTTTATTGCATTTAATTGCACACAATCCATGAAATTCAAACAAAGCAACCGCGATAAACGCGCGTGCCTGGGGCGATTGGCCGCGTTCATATGCCGCGTGGAGTACAGCAGCGCACACGAAAACGGCGCCGTGATTTCTTAAAATAATGGCCACTGCACCTGTAGAAAGATTTAGATCAGACCAGCACTCATAAAAATATAAATCAACACTTGCTACCTCATTAGCTGAAAACATGTATTTATTACAAAAAAAAAGTACATTTACAAAAATCAATATAATCAAGGCAAATAACTTCACAAAAAGTCTAATAGCAAGTTTACAAATAAGAGGGAATAGTTACCTGTACCACATGGATTTCCAAAGCAACACTAGTATTTCTGGGTTTCCTTGTCCTTTCCTCAGGCTGATTAGATTGATTTTTGTAAATGTACTTTTTTGTAATAAATACATTTTTTTTCTGCTAATGTGGCAGCAAGTTTTGATTTATAGTTTTATGAGTGCTGGTCTGATCTCAATGTTTCTATGTATGTGTATTGCACCTGATGGTGAAAGTACTGGACCGTAGCACCATTTACAATTATTAACACAGGGTCAGTGCAAGATCTGTTGTTTGTATTTTATATGACCAGGGTCATGCAGGCCCTCAGGACATACAGCGTATATCATAAGAGCACCAAAGTGGGGCACTCCTGTGACAAAATATGGTGCCAGATGTGTCAAAGAAAGAAATCGCATTGAAATGAACAGGATTTTGTATCGTATGTTCACATCATATTTGCCTTGATACATAAACCCTGCAGTCTTAATTATATGTACAGGCAGTCCTCGTTTTACAACGCTTCGCTTTACAACGAATGGCTTATCCAACGCTATGCAATGCATACCTATATTCATTTTTACAACGCCAAAATGGCTTATCCAACGCTCTTACGACGCTTTGCAACGTTGTGTATGTGTGTATATAAATACACATTCACATAAACAACGTTGCAAAGCATTGTAAGAGCGTATATATATAATATTATACTATATAATATTATATTATACTATATAATATATTATTTATTATGTTATATTATATATATAATACAGTATATACACTATATAATTTATGTGTGTGCTGCATATCTTATTGTCTGCATAAAATATTTGGTGTATTTTAGTGTTAAAAATGCCTTCAGGAACGGAACCTTTAATTTAAACAGTGTTCCTATGGGAAAACGTGTTTCGCTTTACAACGTTTCGCTTTACAACGCCATTTTGAGTAACGCATTGTGTCGGATAACCGAGGACTGCCTGTAGATACTTTCAGCAATGCTTGAAACATATGTTATTCATAGTCATCTCTATTAAAAACAAGAGCCGTTTTTTGCTTTTAGGTATGGTGTTTTGTTACGATCTGTTCAAACATTTTGTTAAAATCATATCAGATTAATTGACATCATGAAGTTCCACAGTCGTTTTTAGCAGCAATCCCCCTGAAGAGTTTATGGAAGTAAAAATAAAGTATAACAGGTGTCTGCAACCTTTCAAGGAATAAGAGCCTTTTTATTTGACAAATATATTTCGAGAGCCGCAACACATGCATGAATATGAATATACCCCCACAAACACATATATCATGCATACATATGTAGCGGTCATGTAAAATGCCTACAGTCATCTCTCCTGCTGGCAGTAAGGCCTGGTAAGTGTGGGCATGCCAGCAGTAATCATGGAGGTTTTCCCTCACACCCTGGTGGGGTGCTCTGTGTATGGCTGGGACTGGTCACATGCTCTGACTCCATGGTTAGTGATGTCAGAGGTGTGTCAGCCTCAGAAGCTTACATAAGGCACAGCACTGTGTTCTAAAGTTAGTTGCTGGAAAGTTCTACCTGAGTGCTGAAAGAGTTGCTGTCTAGTTCAAGTCCAGTTGAGGAAGAGTTCTGTCAGTTATGATATAGTAACTCCATGGGAGGCTGTGTCCAGGGACCTGGCACAGGACAGTGATTCCTGCGGGAATAGTGAATCCCTGATCTAGGTGATATACCTATCTAAAGGGAGCACTGGCGAGATGAGCGGCTGAAGATACTCCTTGTGGAGGGCAGCTGCCCTGCCGTGTCAATAAAGATGAGTTCAGCCAGAAACCCTCTCGTGTATCTATCTGGAATGAGTGTACAGAGAGGAGCACCACGGAGGAGTTCCTCGCCAGGATCATCCCCTTGCGGACGCAGGGACCCTGGTGAGGTGGAGGCGCTGCACTGGAACTAGGTGAGACTCAGCACACTACCTCAGCTGCCTGTCTGACGGGTCCTCCCCACACACCATCATGCGGGAGACTCAGGAGTCCTGTAGCCAGCAGGTGCACCATCAGGCATATTCACACTGTAATGGGGTCCGGTTAGACCACAGGGGCCAATGTGAGATTGGGTGGGTCAGGCCGGGCCAGAAATACCGTTACATTTGGAGGCGAGCTGCTGAGATCAGATCTGTCATCAGGACAGGCTCTAGCTAGGCACACTGGGAAACAGGGAGAGTGTCTGCTGCCACTTTGTGCTGCGTAGGGACGGACCTAGGGGTGGTCAGGGGGCTGACGGGATATTGTCAGTTCGCAGGGACAACCTAGGGGCCTGAAAGGAGTGAGGGGTTTGGAGCCGGGTTATAGCTGACCGAGTCACCTTGAGGCAGTGCTAGTTGGTAGGATGCCAGAAGGGATAGCCTGTTAACTTGGTCAGGAGTCCTGGAGAGGGTCTGCGCTAGGCTGACCAAGACAGGTAGACGCCCCAAGTACTGCATGGCAGAGCCAGCCAGAGTACCTAGCCCATTCCAGACACTCACCGTAGGGAGCACAGACTGGGAGGAAGGAGTCACAGCAGACACTGAGAGAGTGAGCCTAGCCTGAGGTAGTGTAACACTGGGTCACACCTAGATAAGGTACACATGTGGTGGTGCATCTGAAGCTAATCTTTATTGTACCGGTGTGGTGGCTGCCCCGCAGAGAGGAGCCCCATTGTACAATCAGAACGAACACAGTAATCCAATGGCGATGCAAAGCAAAATAACGGCTCCCGCTTCCCTGGGAGACCGCGTGGGCCAGTTGCAGACAATGCGTACATTGCTAGACTTGCAGAGAAATTGGCGCCAATGAAGAAACCCCGCCCTGTCAGGGGTAGTGGCGCGAAAGCTGTGGCCGCGCGGGAAAATGTTGCAGAAACCCGTCCGGGACTGGCGGGAAAACCAGAGCCCCGCCCCTACACTGTGAGTGACGCAGGGCAGAGCCAGGTCTATTCCTTCATAGAATGTGCCTCATTTCCGCTTTATCCCAAGGACAGATTGTTTGAAGAACTGCAGTCGGCCAAATCTGTTCTTCATAATGAAACCAATAGAACTGTAAGGTGCAGTCAAGCACATCCTCAAGGATTTGGAGTCTGGCTATCAGAGAACAGGAAGCTACCCTTTCTGTTGTGTCCGTGTATACAAAACCTATTGAGACTGCCTGTTAGTATGATCTATGACCCCAACCTGCTGCTACTAGACTACCAGGAGGTGTTCATAGAAGGGATAAGGTGTCTGCACAACACTTGTGTTACTTGTGACTTTTCAGGTGGTGAATTGGCGTGGGTACCCGAGTGTGCCTACTGCGGAGTACAGTTTCCAGAGCCAGTTGCAGGAAATGCTGCAAATGATAAAATTGCAGGAACTTGCCCGGGATTGGCGGGAACACCTAAACCCCACCCCCGCCAGCCAAGTGACGCTGTGCAGAGCCAGAGTCACTCCTTGAAAGAGTGTGCCGCCCCTCCTTTAAATTCCACCAGGGGGAGCGAGAGTTTTGAGCAGTCATCAGCCATTTCTGTTCACCAGGAGGAGGAGCCGGGACTCTATATCACTATGAGCCCTGCTGAAGTTCAGGCTGTCTTCAGGGAGAAGTTACCTAGTGCCTCCCATGACCAACACCCAGCTGTGGTGATGCCCCAGCCGGCGGACCACACCAGTGAAGCTGGAGATAAGGAATCACCTGCCCCGTTATCTATGGAACAGGAGAGACCACTGTGCAAAGTGTCCCCCGCGACCACTGTGCAAAGTGTCCCCCGTAACCAGCACAACAAAGCGCGAGATAGACATTGGGGTATATCCCTATTTATTGCCAGGAGGCTCCCTGGTAGTCAAGGCGGGAGCGGACACAGCCATGCTGACGGCTGAAGCCCCGCGTGCGGCCTGCACCGAACCAGTTGATCCCGGAGAATGGGGATCGCTCCTAATGATCAGAACGGAGCCTGAAGAGAGAGGGGTCTACAACCGCGGTGAGAACCCGGAACCTCACCGTCGGTCCCCTGCGGGAGTGCCACTCCCCGAGTCGGAGTTCGGCTCCTCGGAGAAAGAACCGGCACTTACCTGTGTCGCGGCGGAGCAGAGTCTCGTGTCGTCGGTGCAGAATCAACCCGAGAGGCGGAGTCCCACGGCCGTGGTGACTTGCAGCGCGGAAGGAGGAGAGGATTCCATCCCGAGCCGACGGAGCGGTGAGATACATCCTTACCCTTCCCAGGCGCCGGTGTTGGCAATGGCGGAGGAAGGCCTAGCCCAGGCCCGAGCGGAGCGGAGAGCAGAACCATCACTTCCGGCGGAGGATGTCGTTGTGGAGGAAGAGATCCCGCATGGGGATCCATCGCAAGATGGCGGAGTATCCGGTTCCGGTGATGACGTCACTTCCGGCGGAGGTAGCGGAACGACCAGAGAGAGAACCACAACACCTCGGCGATCGGGCAGTGCTTCCCGATCACCTGTGTCAACACAGAGCTGGCAGGCTGTGAGGAGAGCTGAGACGGGTGAGGCCCAACCAGCGGCACGTCCGCACAATGATACGGGACTATCCGAAGGCAGAGAGCGGGTCGGAACCCCGCGGATGCCCATTTCCTGTCCCTATGCCCAACCCCATGCCCTAGGTAATGCCCCTGTCCCTGTCACCTTTTCCTGTGGGTCCACATCCAGTTTGGGAGTGTCGGAAGGGTCCCAGGGAATCGGTGAGGAACGGACTGGGGAGAGACTGAACAGCTATGCCTCTGATGGTGGGTCGAGGGATGGAGGGCAGTTGGGAAAAGTATCCGAGTCCCGATGGGTACCTAGTGTGGCCGTAGTTAAGTCTCAGGATAGCTCCAAACAAGAGAGGTGGTCTAGGCCTCTTTCATCAAGGACCTCTGGCGTATCTTCTTGGGGGGATACAGAGGAGGGGGACTCACTAGAGTGGGGGTCTGAGGAACGTAAGGAGACCCGATGGTGGGCAGTAGGACAGTTTACACCTGTGCAAAGGGAGAGAGAGCTACAGGAACGGTGGTTCAAAATTGAGCGCAGGGAAATAGAGCCCCTATCATGGGTGTTGCCCGGACGGGCAGGGAATGCTGAGCTAATCCGATGTAGCCGGGCCGAGAGGGCCATTATTGCCAAATACAAGGTGTCCCACGGGTTGGAGTACCCGTATGTCCCTGAACCCCTTATGGAGGGAGAAATTGAGTTTAAGATGGGTTCCACTGGTGAGGATAGGGGATATGGCACTGATGAGGAGGAAGGATCAGGGGAAGAAGATTGGGATCCTGGCGGGTTACATGAGAAGTGTCGCACAGAGGGTTACAGCATTGCTGCTTTAAGCCCCGTGGACCATGCTGTGCGCAAGCCACCGTAAGAGGGTATGGTAGTACCACTAATGGATACTCCATAAGGGAGTAACCCTGGTTGTTATACGTCTATGTTAGGATGTATCTGTAATGTTTATGATGGAGATATGTACTGTATTCATTTGTACTGCATTATGAGAAAATTTGTGTGATGTTAATTATGTTTTGTGTTGCAGTGCTTCCTGGAAAGAGGTATGCAAATTTAGGTCCCAGCGAGGTCGATGGGATTCACCAGGGGGAGAATGTAGCGGTCATGTAAAATGCCTACAGTCATCTCTCCTGCTGGCAGTAAGGCCTGGTAAGTGTGGGCATGCCAGCAGTAATCATGGAGGTTTTCCCTCACACCCTGGTGGGGTGCTCTGTGTATGGCTGGGACTGGTCACATGCTCTGACTCCATGGTTAGTGATGTCAGAGGTGTGTCAGCCTCAGAAGCTTACATAAGGCACAGCACTGTGTTCTAAAGTTAGTTGCTGGAAAGTTCTACCTGAGTGCTGAAAGAGTTGCTGTCTAGTTCAAGTCCAGTTGAGGAAGAGTTCTGTCAGTTATGATATAGTAACTCCATGGGAGGCTGTGTCCAGGGACCTGGCACAGGACAGTGATTCCTGCGGGAATAGTGAATCCCTGATCTAGGTGATATACCTATCTAAAGGGAGCACTGGCGAGATGAGCGGCTGAAGATACTCCTTGTGGAGGGCAGCTGCCCTGCCGTGTCAATAAAGATGAGTTCAGCCAGAAACCCTCTCGTGTATCTATCTGGAATGAGTGTACAGAGAGGAGCACCACGGAGGAGTTCCTCGCCAGGATCATCCCCTTGCGGACGCAGGGACCCTGGTGAGGTGGAGGCGCTGCACTGGAACTAGGTGAGACTCAGCACACTACCTCAGCTGCCTGTCTGACGGGTCCTCCCCACACACCATCATGCGGGAGACTCAGGAGTCCTGTAGCCAGCAGGTGCACCATCAGGCATATTCACACTGTAATGGGGTCCGGTTAGACCACAGGGGCCAATGTGAGATTGGGTGGGTCAGGCCGGGCCAGAAATACCGTTACACATATATTGTGCGTCACTCTCCTCCCTCCATCCTCTCTCACTCTCCCGTCTTCTTTCGCTCTCCCTCCTCTCTCCCTCTCCCTCCTCTCTCATTCTCCTCCCTGCCTCCTCTTTCACCCCCTACCTCCTCTCTCACTCTCTCGCTCCTTTCACTCAATCCTCCCCACATACTCAATTCCATCCCCTCCCTCTCACTCAATCTTCCCCACAAAACACTACATTTCCCCCTCCCCCCCACATTCAATTCCACACTCAATTCAATAATTTTACCTTGGGCATGGTGGAAGGCCTGTTCTGGTCCGTGTCGCTGGAGTGGCCATGCTGACGGAGGTTTATCTCTGGTGACCACAAGATAAACAGGAAGGGGAGAGAGGGATTGGCCGCAAAGTGAGGGCCTTGCCCCAGCAGCTGGAACGCGGAAGTGTGGCCCGACCTCTGGCTCAACTTCCATCACCGGCCAGCTAGACCCTCGGACAGAGCCACATGTATTTACTCAGAGCCGTACTGTATGTGGCTCGTGTGCCATGGGTTGCTGAAACCTGATCTATACAATATACTGTGACCAACTGTTTCCCCCGTTTTTCCCCCAAACAGTTTTTGCTGTGTTTGGCATGATGTTTAGTATTTTGGCAACTTCTGTTTGATTTACTATATGTAAAAGGCAGAAGCCATTTAAAATTCACTTTGTAAACATTTTATAAAATTATGTCTCAATAGAGCTACTACACAATTTACAGTTGTTTTAATCCCTGAAGACACGACATGGATTTCCCAATAGTAACAAACAAAAAAATATATATATATATATGCTGTGTATTTAAGAGCAGTTAAAACAAGTCAATTGTAAAACTTTACATATTTAACAGGAGCAAAGGGAGGAGTAAGTGTAAGGAAAAAGAGAGCAATGATTGGCTCCATTTACTGAACAGAGTTTGCATGGATGGGAGGGTGGGAGAACTATGTAAGCGATCACATGGTAGTGATGCTCACACTGAAAGTGTTAGTGATACACAAGTGCCCTGAGGCATATGAGCTCATACAATGTAATTTTAACAGGGTGGATATATTTTTTAGTAATGCTTGCACATCTTCTTGACATTGGTACATTGCATATGTAGACAGTGATGTCTAGATTATTCCTTGTCAGTGAAGCAATCTCTTACTACTGTAGAACATAATACACAAAAGAAAAAGAACTCGGCTAGTAGCACTCTATAACTCTAAAGTGAGGTAGTATATCCTCACTATTTACAGTAGAGTTAATTATACTTCAGCAAGTAAGCCAAGATACCCCTGGTTGTTACAGGCATAAACACTATAAAAATCCTAGATAAATATCAGGATGTTAGATCAGTTGTGCATCAGAACCACATACCATTTGTATGATAAAGTAGTGCTTACAGATGCATCAGATTAGTATGTCAGTTGCAGACTCTATATGGTGTCCTGCTAGATTACTACCAGATAGCACACATTATACCTGCAGCAAACTGACAATTTATTTCACTAACCCAGCTGCAGTTGGGAGGAGGGAATACACCCCTTCCACTTTGACAATAACCCTCCTGTATAACAGTATGGAGGTATAACCAAGTGTCAATATACCACTCCATATTTACTATATGTGGTGATATAGGTTTGTGTGTAAAGTTTTCTAACTATACGCTAATTAGCATCTACCTTACTATATACCCTGGTGATAGCAGGCTCCTGACTGGGATACACGGTCATTTTACTTTCATTTATGTACACCCCTTTATTTTAAGAAATATATTAATAAAGTTATTTTAAATTCTTATCACTACTCACTACTACTATCATTTCACTTTAGAGTTATAGAGTGCTACTAGCTGAGTTCCTTTTCTTTTGTGTATTATTACTATATTTCTCAGCACAGCACCAATACTCACCTACTTATTAAGAATGACCATTAGCTGAGCAGAGGTTCCCGTCCCCTCCCCCCCCCCCCCCACCCCATTTGTATGCTGTAGAACATAGCCTTACAGAAGTGTGGAGGAATCTTCAAGCCATGAAGACGTCTATACAATTAAATCCTAAGTCTCCAGGAAAAAAGATCAGAAGATCAGACTTATAAGAAAAGTACACTATATCTATCCCAGTGTGGAGTGTAGTCCAAATTCAAAAACAAAAAATGTGGGCGTTCAAGTAAAGTCAACAGTTTCAAATTTTTATTGGTTGTCCATTAAAATCCAACCTATCGGTTCCCAATGGAACCTTCCTTGTGGGCAGCAAAGTTCCCTTGGAAACTCCTATTTGTTTGAATGAAGTCTCTGTGAAGAACGCCAGTTTAGTTTTATTCATGCATATAAATGTCTCACAGTGATGGAATGCAGTGATGTGCTTACATTTTTGGGTAGGAAGGAGGAATGTGAGTTTATTCCATCTTGTTAAAGTTCCATGAAACATTTCCTTATAACGCCACCCGCCTTAAAAACTTCTATTCTGTATCTTACGCTTTAATCATGTTTTTGTAAGTATTACTTAATGATGCTGTAGAGCTTTGCAGATATGTTTAAAGCACTTGTCATTGTAACAGTTTCTATGTTTCTTTTTAACATCTCCTTGGTAGTTTAGGACATGTTAAAAAATCTTAAAAGCCTGACACCTGACTCATAGTTTAAATATTGTATGCAGCAACATCTATAACGTATGTTGATATTTTGAAGATCTTAAATCAAGATAAGATACGCATCTTAAAAGTCTACAGTATGATTAATGGCATAAGATGTTAAAAATCTAGCCTAGCTCCTAATCACACAAGCACATGTGACAAATGACATTATACATGCTGTATTCTGCTTTGATCAGAGACTAGTTAAGTGCTCATTCTGTGGCAGGTATGATACAGTAACCAGGGCTATTAATTATGAACAGACCTCTAAAGTTTTAAAAGCATTGTACATAGTGAAGTGTGCTGGGTGATAATGGTGAAAGGCGGGGTTGCAGACCTGCCTAAGAAATGCAAATAAGCATACAGGAATCTTTCCATTTGCTATATGCTTTGCTGTGGAGGGTTTTTGTCACTTTTTTTACCCACCATAGCTTAACTAAGTACAGGCATACCCCGGTTTAAGTACACTCACTTTAAGTACACTCGCGAGTAAGTACATCTCGCTCAATAGGCAAACGGCAGCTCACGCATGCGCCTGTCAGCACGTCCTGAACAGCAATACCGGCTCCCTACCTGTACCGAAGCTGTGCGCAAGCGGTGATAGTATAGAGCCTGTTACACATGCGTTATTTACATCATGCTTGAAGTCTGGAACGCATGGACATCACCAAACGCTGGGTTTCCTCCTTTGTTATGCTTTGCCAGGCCTTTACTGCAGCTGTCTTCAGTTGTTGTTTGTTCGTGGGTCTTTCTGCCTTAAGTTTTGTCTTCAGCAAGTGAAATGCATGCTCGATCGGGTTGAGATCAGATGATTGACTCGGCCATTGCAGAATATTCCACTTCTTGACCTTAAAAAACTCCTGGGTTGCTTTCGCAGTATGTTTTGGGTCATTCTCCATCTGTAAAGTGAAGCACCGTCCAATCAACTTCGCTGAATTTGGCTGAATCTGGCTGAGTCTGAGCAGATAATATATCCCTATACACTTCAGAATTCATCCGGCTGTTTCTGTCTTCTGTCACATCATCAATAAACACTAGTGACCCAGTGCCATTGTAAGCCATGCATGCCCATGCCATCACACTGCCTCAACCGTGTTTTACAGATGATGTGGTATGCTTCGGATCATGAGCCGTTCCAAGCCGTCTCCATACTGTTTTCTTCCCATCATTCTGGTACAGGTTGATCTTAGTTTCATCTGTCCAAAGCATGCTGTTCCAGAACTGGGATGGCTTTTTTAGATATTGTTTGGCCAAGTCTAATCTGGCCTTTCTATTCTTGAGGCTTTTGAATGGTTTGCACCTTGTGGTGAACCCTCTGTATTTGCTCTTGTGACGTCTTCTCTTTATGGTAGACTTGGATAATGATATGCCTACCTCCTGGAGAGTGTTCTTCACTTGGCTGGATGTTGTGAAGGGGTTTTCCTTTACCCTGAAAAGGATCCTACGATCATCCACCACTGTTGTCTTCCGTGGACGTCTAGGCCTTTTTGTGTTGCAGAGCTCACTAGTGCGTTTTTTTTCTCAGAATGTAACAAACTGTTAATTTAGCCACTCCTAATATTCCTGCTATCTCTCTGATGGATTTTCTTTTTTTTTCAGCCTAAGGATGCCCTGTTTCACTTGCATTGAGAGCTCCTTTGACCGCATGTTGTGGGTTCACAGCAACAGATTCCAAATGCGAATGCCACACCTGGAATCAACTCCAGACCTTTTACCTGCTTAATTGATGATGAAATAACAAAGAAATAGCCCACACTTGTCCATGAAACAGCTTTTAAGTGAATTGTCCAATTACTTGTGGTCCCTTGAAAAAGAGGGGGATACATAATAAAGAGATGTAATTCCTAAACCCTTCCTCCAATTTGGATGTGAATACCCTCAAATTAAAGCTGATATACTGCACTTTAAGCCCATATTCATTATTTAACTGTAACTTGAATTTCTTTTGGTATACAGCCGAAATAACAAAACTTGTATCAGTGTCCAATTATTTCCGGACCTAACTGTGTGTATATATATATATATATATATATATGAAAAAGAAAAGGGAGTGAAGTAGCGCCAAATAAGAAGTGTTGAAATAGTGTAAAAATATTATTAATGATAATTTAAATGAATATTTCTAAATAGGCAAAATCACTAAAAATTATAGATGTGTATACTACAATTTAAAATAAATATATATAACATATATTATGTGCTCCTATTTCGTGAAAAACAATTTAAGACAACACTCCAAAAACATGTGATAACATAAAATACAAGCAAAAAGAAAAATTGATATAAAAACCAGTCCTTGAGTGAAAATCCTTAAATATGAACAAATAGTCCTGGTATGAGGGGATCCCCGGCAGCTCTCAAATAGGATGAACCACATCCAGATGATACCTATTAGAAAAGAAAAAAGAGAGAGAGCGCACGCCCCATAGCATAATACAGTACATTTATTGGGAAAGGGGGGGATAGAAAATCCACTCACAAGGGTAGGTTAAAATCAAGCAGTCAATGTATATATGTATATATCTATATATCTATATATATATATCTATACTGTGTGTGTGTGTGTATATATATATATATATATATATATATATATATATATATATATATATATATATATATATATATATAAAGGAAATTCAGTAGCGCCACTCGTGAATTCAAGTATCAATAGAAATAATTAAATATAAATTATTAAAGTGCAATTGTTATGTGCAATATAACGCAATATAAATCAATCTAAAAGATATGACAAACAGTAAATTTAGGTATGAAAAAATATATGAAAAAAAAGGAAATAAAGTGATATAAGAAATGTGCTAATAATCAAACAGGGGAAAAATGGGGAGAGGATACAAAAAATGGAGTAAAGTCCAACCCTTGATGGAAATCCAGTGTAAAGTCAATGATGGTGTAAATGAGATGCTGTTCAGGGATCCACGGCTGCTCTCAGAAGGAATGACCAATTCTAACAGGAAAACTATAGAAAAAGAAGAACAGAGAGCGCACCTCCCATAGTGTAAAACAGTACATTTAATCAATAAAAAGCACAAGGGGATTAAGGACACTCACAAGGATAAGAGTTAAAAAGGCAATGTGTGATATATATAATCACCACCAGCAAATATATATATATATATATAGTGACTTTATGTCAAGGTGGCACTGTGCTCATTTGCATGTCAATTCCCAGAATCCCTTCCTGCAGTGGAAGCACTGTATGCTAGGTGATGATGGCGAAAAGCAGGGTTGCATGCAGACCTGTCTAAGACATGTGAATGTGCTCACAAGTAATATTTATATATATATATAATCAGAAAAAAGAAACGCGTGCCACATAGCATAAATCTGTGCCCGGATGCTGTGACGTATTATGGTCATCTCGTTGCCACGAGCGGCTTGTGTATCGAGACACTTGCGCTATCTGGTTGTGGTTAGAGTGAAACATTCAGGAACTGGATTGTTGCGATCTGTTCCATTGCCACTCTGTTCTATTGGAGGCTGCAATACAATGACTACATTGTTTCATCGTGGGCCCTGAAATTCCAAATGATGATCCTCTGATGTGGCATATGAGAAGTTCCAGATGAGTATCATCTCTTTTGAGATAGATTAACTCTCAATGCATAATTCCTAGCTACCCTTGTGAGTGCGCTATTTTACACGTTCTATTTTTGAGAATAAATGTTTGCACAGATTTATGCGATGTGGCATGCGCTTCTGTTTTCTTTTTTTTCCTGCTAGATGATTACTGTGGATGTGGTTCATCCCCTGAGAAGCTGCGGAGACGTCATGGCTCTGTATATTTTTTCATTTTCATTTTTATTACGGTCATTTAAATTTCATTTTAATTCATTTCTCATTATTTTTTTATTAGTTTTCTTAGCACGTTCACACTTGTTTTTATTTGTAATTGTGTCTATCATGTCTTTATAATATTAGTAGTACGCATATTATAATACCACACCTTACTTTGGGGCTCATATATCAAATTTGAGATCTAACATATTGGATTCACTTAACGAGCGCTTACATTTTGTTTTGTGGAGAGAGAGAACACGCCCCATAGCGCAAGAAATACATTTAATGGAGGGGACAAATTAAAATGTAGCTTTTTTACTTACTGTACATATATTTGGCGCTACTATTTTTGCTTTGTATATATACGTCGAGTCCCCTGAGTACAGTTCGAGTGGTCTTCTGGTTCCAGCAGACTGCTATTCCCATCCTGAGAGGACCCTCACTGTGGACTGTACGGTTGTTCTGAGCCAGCAGTGGTGTAGCCCACATCAGGGCATCCCCCATCAGGTTACTGAGGACGAATTGATCAATACCAAAACAGCTGAGTATCCACTTTGGCAGCTTACTTATCAGTGTGTATAGTGGTTGTCTCTATCTGGAAAAGCATTATACTTTTAAGAATTTAAAGCTAGCTGATCATTTACTACCAATCGTTATTGCTGCCACAACCGTGCATCTGACAAAATGTTACACCTACAGTAACCCATTAAGGGTGTACACAAAAAGATAATGTGTATGCATGTGTGATACATCTTGTGTGGTTATTACCACAATAGACATTAGTGTCAACTGAGATGGTTTGCTGATCAGTATATACAGTATAGCGGTTGTTACACCTCTAAGTATATAATCTAGCTGATTATTTATCACTAATTGTTTTTGCTGCCATAACACTGCTCAGTTAGATTTAACCCATTAAGGGTATACACCACAAAATACTCTGTATGCATGTGTGGAACATCTTGTATGGATATCAATACTATTAGACATTAGTGTCACCTGAGATTATTATACTGAATATATTTCTTGAATATGATGTGTGACTGTGCCTCTGAGCTATGTCTTTTCACTACAGTATTTTCTCATTTTTGGATACCTCTATTACACCGGTATTCACTTGGTATAATTGTCTAAATATGTCATGCTGTAAATTGTAGCATATACAGCCTGTGGTCGGAGTGGAAAGCTAATGATTAGGTATATTAAATACCAGTCACAGTAAATACTGTTTATTGATAGACTATTACAAAAGTGTCGCAATGGTATTCTGTAGCTGCCACTAGGGGATTTTATTGCACTGTAAATATTTATAACACACGTCGATGTTATATCAATAAATTCGTTTTATTCATTTGTATTAGTGGGAGAACAATAAATACCATATATATAGTTTGGTGTTTATAATGATATATTTATACTTTGGAATGCCTCCGTAAAGTAGCAGGAATAACTATATTCATTCAATGACTATTATGTCAGCAAGAAAATTGGTTCTTCCTATTCTGTCATGAATGCAAGATGAGGGCTCTTGTGTAAGATGTCTATCTTACACACAGTGTTGTTATACTGAGGACGAATGTAATTTTTGCTTGATCATCTAAAAACAAAATCTGATGAAAACAAAAATGTATTTGACATTGGTTAAAGAAAACCTGAAATTTGTCCGGTTTCCCATCAAAGCGCTCAGGGCTGGAACAGCCGGATGAGTACTTGCCAACTGACCCATCTGTCTCTTTAATGTGATAAGGGCATTCTGTTGCACAGCTTTCTCTGCCCGTATGGTAGTGACTTGATCTTTCAGGAAGGAGACTTAACCCTGTAGGTTGGGGACTAAATCCAGTAGGTACAGCAGCGCATTACGCATTTCTTGTGTCCATGCTATAGCTCTTCAGGTGGACAATTTCTTTTTTATTTGGCTTCACAAGCTGTCAGGTCTGCAGTGCGGATATCAACGGGGAGAGTAGTAGTGTAGAATCTCTGGGTAGCTGGAGTCAGGCGTTCGGATCAAGTGTGTAACGGGAAACGGAAAGTTTACAGGAGGAGCAGGAAAAAGAGGTTGTGAGACAAACCAAGGTCAAGCCGGGCAGCAAGCAGGAGACAGTTTTGACTAACTGGGTTCAGGGCAGGCAGCAAACAAGAGAATCGTCATGTGTTGCAGTCAGCGGAGTGCTGAAGAGCTGCTTAGAAGGAAGCAGTCACTGTACGTGGGGCCTGACAATTGTTCACTAGACGCTCATCAAAACCCTTTTCAATAAACTTTTCCTTTAGTAAAAATGAACGTTTATTAAAATATATAACTGCGGAACAATTTATTTTTAAATTACTAATTGTGCTACTCGCATCAATGTAACTATTGCATGACGCTTTTAAAATAAACATCCGTTTTAATATTGGGATCCTCACGCGAGGCCTCTGCAACCTCTACTTACCGAGGTTCAGCCGGCTTCGGGACGAGTGACCATGGCAACGCGGCGTCAAATGATGCCGTGGGCCATGTGACGTCACGTTAGCCTTGGTAATGCGGCATCAAACGACATCGCTGGTCATGTGATGTCACATAACCCCGCCACGCGAGGTAAGGGGGGGGGACGCAAGAACAGAGGGAGCAAGGCGGGGGGGGGGCAGCAAAATAAGTTTGCGCACCCCTGTCTTACAGAATTCTTCCACCCTTGCTGGTTTGGTGAATTTTTGAAGTATTCATACTTGTCAATGATATACTCATAGATCTCAGACAGAGTTGCCCTCTTATCTGTCCCGATTTCAATTGCGGAATATATCATATATGCATAGCTACAAGCTGGTGTTTTGCCACACAGAGATGTGTCATGTGCCATACAGTAACAGAAATGAAGTTAATGTGAAATACATAGTGGTATTTGATCAAATTTGAAACACCGACATTAGATGGCACCTTTTGCATGACATATTTTGACCATCCTTTTGTGCCCACATCAGGAAGATTACGATATTTTTCCCAACCTCTCAGTTTGTTGTTTTTTTTCTACATATTGGATTTATATCTTCTGTGGAGCACCCCCTGCTAGGATTTTTGTTGAAATGGTCTTTGATCATTTACTGATAGATTTTGATTAGGGGTAGTTTGAGTTATTTACTTTTTATTACCTTATACCATATTCCTTATATTTATATATTGTATTACCTTATATTACCTTCTTTTTTTTGTTTTTGTTTTATCGCTGTTTATTTACATTTTATTGATCTATATAACATGTTTGGTGGACACTTTAAAGGTTAATATGTGATGGTTACTTGAAGTGAAAGCATATGGAGGAATATAAAAAGCACAGAAAAGCATTGTTAGACCTACCCTGATGAAGCCAACATTATTGGCGAAACGCGTTGGAGAGGATGTGAACAGCATGGTAGAGGCAACGGAATGCACAGTTGATTAGACGGAATAGAAGGTTGATACACAGGTGGAAATAAGTAGGGTAGGAGCTACACGCAGATGCACTAGTCACCACCACAGTCACCGCCACTGGTATAGCAGCAACCTGGGAAAGATTAAGAAACACACAGTCAAGGCCTCAACTTCTACGAAAGAGTCAGCGTATAATACTGTTACTCTGCCTAGAGTTTGAGTGAGATAATAGCATACCTTTTTTTATATTAATTATTTGCAACATACTACACTGCAGTTTTCTTCTTGTTCCTTTTTGTCTCCCCCCTTTTTTATTTTTTTATCCATTGCTTAGCGCTTCCGGATCTTTTTCAAAGCACTTTAAAAGCCATAATATGCTCGATGCCTTTCATTATGAACAATTAATAAGATATGTACAGTATCAATGCCTTGATTTGCTCCATGTCACTTATATTGGGTTTGCTCTAGTGGCATATACAGTATATGCAACTTGTCTATCTTTTTTATTACACTTGACAGAAAACTCATAGGAACAGATACTGACACCTTCTAAACAGAGTAGATTATATTAACACAATATAAAAGGAAAATTGCACCAGATAGAGACCCACTTTTTATACATAGGATTATAGTGTTGCATCACCTCCCTTCACTGCTCCGAAAACCCAAGTTGCTCACAGGCGCGACTTGATACATTTGATGTAAAGTGATTTGATGCCATCAGAATGATGCCATTTCCTTGGCTTGAGGCACATGGCCCACAGGATCTATGTACAGTATGTGTCTTTATTTTTTAGCAGATTATTTTAGTTGCACTAAGACTAAATGAAAAAAATATATATTGGCCAGTCATGAATAAATGTTCAGACATTTGACAGCTAAATGATGTTACTTACATATGTAATTACATTTCAAAATTAGGGGTGCATTTTGTGGGACAGTTTTTCTTTGTTTGATGGCCATGGTGGGAAAAAGGTTTTAATGAAACGAGAATTAAGGGTGACCTGCAATCAAAATGAAATGTTCTTCATTTATTGAGTTCTAAAACCTTCAGTGTCTATTCTGCATTTCTCACATTGCTCCAAGCCCGAGATAAGAAAAGCCCTACAGTGCCACATACTTTTTATGCAATGTTCAGCTTGACCATCTGCAAGCTCAGGCACGCTCTTTCCTGTCTATACTTGTCAGCAGCGTGTTTGATGTGCTCATTGTCTGCTGCTGCGTGCCAAACATGATTTGGTAGTGCCGTCTTTTGAATGGGTAATATTACATCTTGCTCCCAACCTGTTATTTCACTTATGACTGACAGTTCTAAGTTAAGAAGGAGAGTGCAATTAAATCTGGGGAGGAAAGCTCACTGGTGTAAAAGGGCGATCCTGACATTCAAAGCCTGCTACTCGTATCACGGAGAGATGTTATCTAGCCCTGGTGCATGTGACAGTGCTCAGTTATTGGCATGTTCCAGTATATTAGTCCTAATTTTAATTAATAAGATGCAGAGAACTGACAAATAACTGGGTTAAATTTGCTACCAGGGATTGCCAGAAATATGTTAACATCAAAAACACCACAGTTTCTAGGAAATTTTGCAAAGAGAGTTATGTTTAATGAACAACATGATATAATCTGAATTTAGCCAGCACCTTTAAAAAGATAGTTCAAATGTATAGGAGCATAGTCCCCTAAACAACCTTTTTAGTGTAATTTTAGGATTCATGCACATTTATGCTAAAACAAGAAGGGAGTGTTTATTTTTTTTAAACCGATCCATTAGTCTTAATATTAGGAGATGAAGTTTAGGTGTGTAGAGTAGCCATGATACTGTAAATGGACCAGTGAATTTACAATATCTCTCTATCCATTTTGGAGAGGATTGCTGTTTAGGAGATTATTGGTGCTTAATCTTTTTGGGGAAAGAGATTGTTTTGATGTATAATAGAAAGATAATTGTAAAGTATATGAGGACAACTCGTGTGTTAAATAGGGTGAAAGTGCTCAACATGAGAATGGAACATCAGCAGTGAGCTCTTCCTAGCACAGAGTTGTCCCTTCATACTTTTAGCCCTCTACTTCAGACCTTTACATCTCTAATAAATCACAGATATAATATGAGGCAAAGAAGGATGGGTAGCCAGGTTGGTCCTATCTTTCATGTAGTAAAATAACAAAGGAGGGAGAGGGAGTATGATTAGCTTTTATTGGACCAACAGGTAGTTGATATGTTACGAGCTTCTGATGCCTCCCCTGTTAATCTTCACACCTGTGTGCCAGCATCCACTTTATCTTAATGCCCCAATTCTTCTCAACATCCATTGCAATGTGCAAGAAATAAAACCCCACTCTGTACTTTAGGGTACCTGCCTACCACAAGACTTTTATTACATATTGCGTAGCTACAACAAGAGTACATAGAATAGTCAAACACCTGGGTCTGAACACAAAATAGCACTGCCGCTTCACTCTTAAACATCAACTTTTAAAACCCAGCAGAGAGGCGTGTACGCATGATTTCACAATGTCTTACAACGGGGGGCGTATACTTCGCGTTTCAGCAATTAAACTGTTATTCACTACACAAATTGGCATCGATTCTTGCATAGGAGACATACTGGAAAAATAGGCAAGACATGTTTACACCATTCAAGGGCGCAGGCTCTTGTTCTCCTGTTCTTTCGCATATATCTCCCTGTTCTCATATTCTAAGAAAACAGTTAACCCCAAATATATATGGTTAATCTAAAGTAAAGCACAGAGCATTTTCCTGTAATCGTGTACACAGCTTTGAACACCTGCCAGTTACCCACAATTCATTTCTGCAGCAAATCTAGCTTTTTACCCATAACTCAATGCTGCCGCTAAATCGGAATTTTTATTCCACCGCAACCTTGTTTCTGTATTTCTGCCATAACTGATGAAGAACCCTGAGAGGTGTAAAAGCTTGTAACATATCAACTACTTGTTGGTCCAATGAAATGTATCATACCACCTACTCCCTCTCCCTCCTTTGTTATTTTACTACAAGCTATAATATGATCAATTAATGTTTCAAGCATAATTATAGTAATTTCCCTGCAGAATGTGTAATTATTATTAGTATATTTTAATGCTATATTGATATGTTGGTGATTTGGTAGATGGTGCTTCACCAGTAAGTGCTCTATTGTATAAGAACAATATATTCAGAGTATAGTCCCAATGTCCATAATAACTGTATTATAACAGAGATCACCCAAGGGAGATTAAGGAACCTAGTGGTGCCCACCTGGCTATCACAGAGATTGGTCACCTGGTAAGTGATTACCTACCCAAAGGGTTTAGATCAATAAAACAGCAGGCACTGAAAAGGTAAATACAGAGGGGCTGTTGCCCTTTACCGGACAGTGAAATCCAGACAGGGAAAAACTCTGCACCGTGCAATCCTCAATGGTAGAGATCAGGATATGTAGAAGGAAAGGAGCACAGCATCCGCATCAGTGGATCAAAAATAGATAGGGCAACTCCAGGTGTAGTAAAATTGTGTTTATTGCACAATCAGCTTAGCAATGAAGGTGTAGGAAACACGCCACCATGTTTCATCCAACAGGACTTTATCAACCATTGAGAGTTACCTCTCGTTCTCAAGTATGTCCTGGGCACAGAGATATGATGACAAATACATGGTTACAAATACATAGTTACATTAAAGCTGCAGTTCAGTCTATATCCTGCATGTGTGTTTTTTTTAATAAATCAGTTCTGTAGTAAGAAATAATACTTTTAGCATTTTCTGTTTTTAAAAAAACAACTTTGAAAGACCAATTTTCTTGTATTCTATTTTAACAAACATTTGCTAAGGCACTGCCCCTTCATGGCCTGTCACAAACCCAGGCACACCCCTTTGTCAGCCCTGCCCTCCCTCTCTCTAAACGTGCACTAGCATCTGGTCACATGATCTTCCTCATAGAGTACATTCAAGGAAGCTGGAGAAAAGGGATCAGCCATGCATAGCAGCTCGGATAGGCGATTTCAAACTTATTACAGTGTTTATTCCATTCATTGCACGTGTATATAATGTAAAATTGTAATAATTCCATTTATAGCAAACGTGTATATGTGAATATTATTTAGATGTATATGTATGTTACTGAAATGTGGAGTGAGTGTGTAGGTAAATACACACAATACACTTCCACTGCATATATATATATATATATATATATATATATATATATATATATATATATATATATATATTATATATATATATATTATATATATATATTATATATATATATTATATATATTATATATTATATATGTATGTATATGTGAAGTTATGTGAGTAAAAAAGTGACAAAAACCCTCCATAGCAAGGCAAATAGCAAATGGAAATATTACTGTATGCTCATTTGTATGTATATATTTATATACACACACACTTCAAATACGGATAGTGATTCACGTAAATGATATATATATTCACTTTCTGGGAGTATAATAGTGACTGTCCTGTTGTTCCTTTTTTTGTATCCATCATTGAATGGTATGCACCCTCTCTTTACGTTTATTTTATACTAGCTGAGAGACCCGGCGTTGCCCGGGATGTAATATTCCCGCTCCTCTCTCTCTCCTCACCCCTCCCCCTCTCTCTGTTTGTCCCCCATTCACATCAATCCAGTTCCCCCCCTCCCTCCTTTACAGCTTCATGCAGTGTGTGTGCGTCAGTCATTGTGTGTGCGTCAGTCAGTCAGTGTGTGTGCGCGTGCGTCAGTGAGTCTGATGCAGAAACACAAACACACACACAGACTGACTGACGCACACACACACACAGTCAGTGTGTGCGTGTGTGTGTGCCTCAGTCAGTCAGTGTGTGCGTGCGGCAGTTAGTCAGTCATTCAGTCAGTGTGTGTGTGTGGGTGTGGGGGTGTGCGCGCTCGCGCGTCAGTAAGTGTGTGTGTCAGTCAGTGTGTGTGTGTGTCAGTCAGTGTGTGTGTGTGTGTGTGTGTGTGCGCGCGTCAGTCAGCGTGTGTGTGTGTGTCAGTGTGTGTGTGTGTGTGTGTGTGTCAGTGTGTGTCTGTGTGTGTGTGTCAGTGTGTGTGTGTGTACCATTCATTTTGTGTGTGCGCGCGCGCGCGCGTCAGTCTGTGTGGGTGTGGGGGTGTGCGCGCGTGCGTCAGTCAGTGTGTGTGTTTGTTTGTGTCAGTGTGT